>NC_132894.1:31300624-31370624 GCF_030463535.1 Salminus brasiliensis
TTTATTAATTATTTGTTTGTTTATTAATCAAATTGTATTTAATTGTTTAAAATTTCTGTTTCTCCAGAGCAAAATGAATGAAGTTAAAAAATAATTACACACAATTTTACACGCAACCTTAGTAGGTTAAGGTAAATAATACTACAATAAAATCTAGTATAAAATGTAGTACAATAATAATTTAAAATGTTATTGTAAAAATGTAACTCCAGAGCATGGATAAGTAGGCTTGCTTTCTATTTTAACTAAATAATAATACTGCATATTAGAAATCAATAACTTTCTAATGAGTTGAGTTCTCTTAATGAATCAAATTCAGTTAGATCTAGAAAACACACAAGTGCACTTGACAGACATGGTGACAATGGCAAGTAATTTGTTAAATAAGTCAAAAAAAAATATGGAAAATATGGATTGAGTAAGCTTTAAGAATCATGTCAACATTTCCTTAAAATAAAATAAAAAAAGATTGTCTGGCACAAGTGCATTGACATCCTGGGGAAATGGTGGCAACAAACTCAGAAACAAATAAAGGCGTGGTTACTTAGGTAAAGCAACACATTCTTATTGTACACATTTTGTATAAAAAAGATAACATGAGTTACAACTGAAAACTGTGGAGTATAGAATATAGAACCTTGTATGTACTACTTAACTGTGTTTTTTTTACAGTTTAGGTTACAATAACAGTCAGTGGTTTAGGTACATCAAAAATAGTAGACTTTCAAGTCTGAATTTGTTAAATTGCATTGCCTTTTTTTAAAAAAAAACTCATTTTTGGTCTGTAATGGAAAAGTATGAGAGAAAAACATTATTTAAATTATAAGAATGTAAGAGGTTCCCAAACTTTCAGCAACATTGAAATGTCCCATAAGTGAAATTCCAGTCCCTTTGGTCCATATCTTTTTTCATTTAAATATAAAACTGTAGTTGTTACAAAACACAATGTAACTAAAGGCCTGTTTAGATGTTTGTAAGAAATTTAGAAGTTGCATTTAAAGTCTGAGAATTTGTTTTAGAGAGCTGTGTTTCCAAAATCAGAGACCAAAACTTCATTTAAAGTGGGTAAAGAGTCCAAAATTTGAAGTCACTTAGATTTCATTTTTATTTTCATAACTTTTTTGACACTATAATAACTTTGCAATGACGTTATGGTAACACTATTACCTGTTTTGTCACTTTTGTTCATTGCATTTACTTGCAAGAAGTGTATTAATTAACAACATTTGAAGGCAACCTGAAACTAACCTTTTCTCAATTATTTTAAATCTGCTAATAAACGTGATACTGATGTTTCGGGATTCTTTTAGGGTTTGTTTAGGGTCTCAAAACCCCGCGTTACTCCTTAAACAATCGATCAGTTAATAATGAGATTATCGTTTCAATAATTATTCGTTTTCTGTATAAATCGTTTTTGCTTTATAAGAGATCATTCGTTGTTGTTGTTGATCATTTGTAAGGTGTAACAAAAGCAAGTTATTTATTTGAGTTTTCGACATAGAATCGGAATTAAGTGTTACTGGTTTAGTCAGCAGAGGTATTGACTGTCCTGTCCTAAATGGTTGACGTTTTTAATCATTAAACTAATTAATTTAAAGAAATGTATTTTTTTTATTTCACCTAAATCCCTTAACAAAATGTATTTTTAAATAACGCGTACTACGCAATTGATTCCTTCATTTGTTAAAAAAAATCTAGGTACAGAAGTTGTATTAATTCATCACATTTTCGTGATTTCATTTAAAAAACGTGTCCTAAACGTTTCCATTTTTGTGACTTCGTGTGTTTTCAACATCCTCCCCAAATCCTTCTAAAACGTCTTTAAAAAAAAAAAAACCTTCCTTTGGTATCGTTGGGTCACAAACATCGAACCCTGCAGCTCTCTAAACACGGAATAAGAGGAAATCAATACCACAGGTTTTCGAGTTATTTTATTATTCTAATTGTTTTCCTACCCGTTTTCCGACAAACCCGGTCTCTTTACACTGTGGTTGGCTGGCCGCTTCTCGTCTCCTGCGCGACGATTGGCCAACGGTTCCTCTTCTCACGTGTTCCGCAGTCGCTGACCCAACGCTTCGAGCTGTTGAGCCTGAAAGAGCGGGTGGGCGGGAGTGAAAACGGGTGGAGAAAAAAACATCAATTGTAATTTGTATCTGCAGCCGCTAGGGGCACTCCAGTCTCATTCAGTTTATGAGAGAGGTCAGTGCACTTCACACTTTAGTACATTAACAGTAACTCTAATAAATTATCATTGTTTTAAAGTGGAATTTAAGAGCCACGCGTGCATCGGGGAACCATTAAGACATTAAATAAAATAAACAAATACATTTATATACAAAAGAGGAGACGAATGTTTTTACATGCTAGAATGAAAATAGTCACACCTGAGAAAGAAATGTGTAAACATAACATACCACTGGGGAAAATTGGCAAAGAAAATAAATAAAATGCATGATTAATTTATGTCTAAAATTAATTTTGTTATTGATAACGAGAATTATGCTCTAAAGTGATTGTTTGTACAGGTTGAATTTGCACTATGTGTATAAACACACACACATATTTATATCAATTAGATTTTCAATATTTGACTTGTTTTGTTTATGTTGTATATGAATGTTTACAGACCATATGATAAATAAATAAATAAATAAATAAATAAATACAGTAGGGGAGCGCGTGTATGAATGGATATTGTCGACTTTATTTGAGCTCGTGTGTTAATCTGTTTTAGGATGCGCTCGTTTACAAACAACAAACAAGACAACAAACAAACAAACAAACAAACAAACAAACAAACAAACAACCGAGACGCCTAAACAGTTAATAAACCTGACTGCTGAAGCGCCCACTACACGTCAGAACACGCGCGGAGAGCTCCTTAAACACACCCTGAGTGTGTGTGTGTGTATGGGTGTGTGTGTGTGTGTGTGTGTGTGTGTGTGCATGAATGAATGTGGAGTTTATTCTCCCCGTCCCTCCTCCCGCGCGCACGTCAGGCGCTCGAGCTCCGGGATAAAGCCAAAAAGCAGGAGCGCGTCGCGCGAAAACATTTCTCACCAAGTTCCCAGCTCCTCCTCCTCTTCCTCCTCCTCCGCCTCCTCCTCCCCCTCCACCTTCATCCCGCGATGAGCCGCTGCTGTCGCTTCCTGCTGCTTAATTACTAATTTCTCGACTCCTGCGTCCTCGAAGCCCCGTCAAGCGCGCGGCGATGCGTCCTCGGTCCAGGTGCGCGTGACCCGTTTGCGATTTTCCAAGGATCTATTCATACTGATTTGTTTTGGGGGGCATGGGTGATCAGCGCGAGCACACAATGGTCCAGAAGTCGACGTCGTTCAGCATCAAGAGCCTCCTGCTGCCATCCAAGCTGGAGGAGGAGGAGGGCGCCGCGCTCCCGGAGAGACCCGCGGGGATGGAGGGGGAGCCTCCGGAGCGCGAGCGAGCCCGGGACGAGGAGGAAGAGCACGAACAAGAACGCGCGGGAGCGGACGCTGAGCAGCAGGAGCACCAACAACATCAGCAACAGCAGCAACAACATCACCAGGGTAAAGGGGGCAAGCACGACAAGCCCCCGTTCAGCTACAACGCGCTCATCATGATGGCCATCCGGCAGAGCCCCGAGAAGCGGCTGACCCTCAACGGAATCTACGAGTTCATCATGAAGAACTTCCCCTACTACCGGGAGCACAAGCAGGGCTGGCAGAACTCCATCCGCCACAACCTGAGCTTGAACAAGTGCTTCGTGAAGGTTCCGCGCCACTACGACGACCCGGGCAAGGGCAACTACTGGATGCTGGACCCATCCAGTGACGACGTCTTCATCGGCGGAACCACCGGCAAACTGCGCCGGCGCTCGGCCACATCGCGTGGCAAGCTGGTAATGAAAAGGGGGCTCCGCTTCGCGCCCCTGGGACTCGGGCTGGGCGAGCGCGCGAGCAATCCCCTCTACTGGCAACTGTCGCCCTTCCTGCCGCTCCACCCGCATCACCACCACCACCACCCGCACTACAACGGCTCAGCGCACACCTTCCTCAACCAGGGACACTCGACGGCGTACGGCTCACTGCTGCCCGGCGCCGAGGCGATCTCAAACGGTGACGCGCGTCCCGTGCTGGGCGGCTACAACGTCAGCTCGCCCCCGGCTGGACTACTCGCCGGGCACGATGGCTACTTCGTGGCCGGGCCACAGCAGCCTCAAAGCCTCCAGAGCGCGCCGGGGTACGGCATCTCCGGCAGCTCCCCGGAATCGCTAAGAACTAGCTTACCGTCCTTCTCCTCCACGCTTTCCAGCGGTTTTTCCGGAGTGCTAGCACACCACAAGCGGGTGGCACCCAGCTCGTTCCTCAGCTGAGCGATTAGGGGAAACATTAGGAACATAAACAAACTGTCCCAGGACCCTTCACGTGCCCCCCAAAACACGCAACACGCAAGTTCTCCCTTTTTTGGCGTTCTGCAAGGATCTATTCTTGGTCCACCTTTGTTTCGATTTTTTCCCTTTTTTATACCTATTTAAATATAGAAATAATTTTGTAATGGTAGTATGATGTCACGCCAAAGGCAATACATATATATGTGTTTTGTATGATTATTATTATTATCATCATAATTGTTATTATTCATTATTTTTATTTAAAAAGAAATGAACCATTATGTTGTGAATGACAATCCACGTTTTTGTATTTATTAAACATGCTGAGAGCATCTCTCTTTCTCTCTCTCTCTCTCTCTCTCTCTCTCTCTCTCTCTCTTTTCTCTCTCTCTCTCTGTCTTAGTAGCTTGGCTCTTATTCTTCTCCTCCTCTGTGATTATTGAACGTCCCGTACTGTGAATACGCCTTAACACGTTCATTCAGGGTTGACAAAAAGGAGAAGGTTTTTTTTTTTGTTTTTAAAAGACAAAACTCAGGTCTTCATGCGTCCTGACAATGAATTTTAGCAGTGTGCTGACGAGTTATCAGATGATATGCAATGTTTACCCACTGATTTACCTCTTATTTGGCGTTTGTTTGTTGTTATTTATTTATTTTGAGAGCTCGGTTTGTCAGCGCGGGCCTTTGAGCTAGCGCTGGGAGAGCGCATGTGCTGATATGACTGTTAAACATGGTGACAGTAGGGTTTCAGTATTACTCAGCAATGTGTTCACAGCCCAGCCACCAAGTGGAGGTTTAATGGGTGGAGGAATTTGAGCACAGAAGCAATATTATGGATGATCAGAAGTTTTCTTCTTTCTTTTTTTTTTACACCTTCACTGACCTTCCCTGTCACGGCTGTGGCATTTCTTGTGACCTTTTCTTTTTTTTAGAAATTTGCTCGCCTCACCCACCATCACCTCCAGCCTACGTTTTTCCTTTCGGATTATCTTGTGTTTGATCCGGTGGAGAAACTTGGTTTGTTAAACTGTAGCTTCAGTTCATTTGGGTTTTTTGTTGATTTATTTGGCACTTTTAGTTACCATTAGCCATCCAATGTGCGTTTGTACTAGGTTGCTTGTTTATTATTATTATTATTATTATTATTATTACTACTACTACCTTTCTGTACAGAAATACTGAACCTGGTTCAGAACAAAGAAATAAAGTATTGTAATATTTCTGTATTAACACAGAGTGCTTTGATTTTTTGAGACATGTGCAGCTCCGTCGTCCCATCATTTGCTCAGTCGCAAATTTCTTCTCAACGTCTCTGAACAGAATAACACCACCTATCTGTAACACTGCCTATCCTGAGGGTATGACCTAAATCTAGATCTTCAGATTAAGTCATCACTGTTCAATGAAACAGCAAAACATCTAGTTACAAAAAAGCTCGAGAGACTCAGTAATGTTACTCCATACAGTAAAGGCAGTGTTTCATACTTTATATGAGTATATTAAAAACAATAGAAGATATATTAGGTACATTAGCAACCTTGGTAGAGTCAAATCGCTGCTGTGTAGGAACTGACCATTGGGTCAAAGCAAGCAAACAACCCGCACGCATATATGTGGATTTCAAATATGACATACATTAGAATATATGAAATGTCTTATTAGAATATATGGACTGTCAAGTGTGGTCATCTATACACATATATTTATAAATATAAATATACTATAATTAGTATTTACATATGTATTCACATACAAGGCAAAAATATAGCCCATGTATGCATACTTAATATATGATCATTATATGTGTATACATATGAATGAATATATATATACTATACAGTCTAATATATTTATAATCTGTATACCTAGTATATATGCTTACACACATATAGACACAATCAAACGTGACACTGCTGTTATGTCCTAGTACAATCTGTACTACTAGTACTATCTGCACGTGTAATTAAATACACCAAAACAACAGGCTGAGTTATTATTTTAATTGAATTCTTACCGCTATTCTTATTAAACACTACATATTTTTATTCGCTGTATTAATGCTACGCTGGTGAATTTGACTTGCACATGCATGATTGCCTTCAGGCCTGGGGATTCTGATCTCATTGCTTTACTTTAGACTCTTAGCTTCTTCTGTACTAGATAGTAGTGCCATTCTGCCGTTTACCCATTTTACGTGTTTACATATTACAATGTTGCGCCCGCGTGTGAGACACCACCTCTCAATAACGCACCCACACACGCACGAGCTTCAGAGCTAAAACAGCCTCTGCTCATAAACACGGTCGCAAACACCGGCTAGGTTCAGATTCAGAGCTACATGAGCGAGGTCTTCACTGACCAGTTCCGAGGCCAGTGGTCAGTCCTACAGCTCAGAAAACTGGCGGTAAATTGCGAACAGATAAAATTTCGAATAAACAGCGCGAGCGCCTGCTGAGGAAATTTATATTTTTATTTCCTGGAAATCTGGGAAGGCTTGGAATCATGGAAGTGCCAGTCATAATATCGGGGTTCAAAACTCACGAGATAAATAGCGATATGAGTGCATTAAATAAGAACACAAAAAGGCAATTAATAAAGAAAGGATAAAATAACTAACTAAGAAAAATAAATCATGTAAAATATGAACTGAATTGACCTAATAAAAATTCCTACAAACAATTAAATAAATAAATAAATAAATAAATATTATCACACACCGCACCGACCTCCCCTTCCTTTGCAGTATCGGAGCAGATCTTCCTCATCCAGCTCTTCTCATTTAAGAACAAACTCTCCTCTCTCTCTCTCTCTCTCTCTCTCTCTCTCTCTCTCTCTCTCTCCTGATTTATTGTCACTGATACTAAATTAAACTCCACCATAAAAAAAGATTCTGGAGGGCCATGACGCTTCCCTCAAAACACCCCCCCCCCTCCAAACATAGGCTAGGATAAAAAGCTACACACCTGTACTATTCTACACCTTCATCTCAGCGCGCGCCAGTCAGCAGGTTCCACTAATCAAAAAATAGACAAATACGTTCATCACAAGCTGCGTCATCTTCACTTAATACATGTCTCTAAACAAGAGTCAACAGACACCAGTCTAAATAAACACTGCACGCGACTCTAAAAAGAAAGCGCGCGCACACACAAACACACAAGTGTGGTAGCCCATATATCATACATCACTTCAACACTTCTGGACTAGAGCTGGTACATCAGGATTGTGTCAATATGTTTCTTCAGCTCAGCTCAGACATATCCTCCACATGCACGCGCGGAAATACACTTGTATATTGTTAAATGCAGAAAATAATAATCACACACACACACACACACACACACACTCATACACACACACTTACAGAAGTTGTTCCTATGCAACAATCATACAGAACAAATCACACACACCAGTGGTCTTAATTGGTCTAAATCATTACTTTTCAAGTCCCTTGTTAATTCTTTAATTTCTTTATTCTTTCTATAATCAATTATGTATTTTTTTGTTGTCTGCATGTTTGTATTTTATTTGTCCTCCCAAAGCTGGCTATTTAAAAAATATATTCAGAAGTACAATATAATAAGATAAGATAATAAGATAATCAGGAGTTGTTCTCTGAAAAAATGTTTTAACATTGAAGTTTTGTTTGCTCTGTAAAGGTCTGTGGAAAGGATGTGTACATTTACACCAGGGGTGCCCAGACATATATATACTTATATATATATTATATATACTTATATATATTATATATGCAGTTGTAATATTTTATTTCTTAGAATACACTATATTACAGCACATACATGAAAGGCTACATATCAAAGAAACGGGTATATATATATATATATATATATATATATATATATATTCCAATATTATAGTAGTTCTAATATTGTCTAATTGTATGTATGTATGTATGTATATATATATATATATATATATATATATATATATATATATATATATATATACATATATACATATACATATACATATGCATATATAGTCTGTATATATATATATACATTGTCTAATATAATATATTTATACATACTTTTAGCTAATAGTATATAAGATACCATATTTACTATTACTACCTCTTATTACACTCTCATCTCTGACAGTTAACACCTTAATTTCAAGCCACAAAAAATTGGAAACACTGTAAATCAAACACAGCAGCACATACATACTTCCTCTGTTTGATCAAAAAAATTGGCTGCAGTAAAGATGTCTTAGCTGTAGGTAATGCCACTAATCCAACCTGCTCCTCTTCCTCCTCTCTTCCTAAATGTGTGTTGTTAGAATAGCTGAAAGCTTTGGAAACCCAGCTTTTTGTAAAGACTCGAAACAACCCCCTTCAGTGTGAGGGGGCGAGTGAATACAGGGGTTCAGAGGTTACTACTGCGGCACACTGAGCAACTTCCTTTTCAGGTCACTGCTAACAAAACTGCATGTAATCCGTTCTCCAGACCCCCAGTGGACTGAGGTCTACACCCGTTACTAGCAACAGCTGCCCTGAAGAAACAGACAAAATAGTCTGGAAACGGAGACACGGACATCAGGAGTCACAGAGCTACCCTCTTAACTATAAAGGCATCAAAAAGAGGGTTGCAGTAAGACTGTGAGCCCTTAGAAGAACTACTTTTTAATGAATAGAACCATTTCTGAGAGCTTTTCAATGAACAGATCTTTACAGAAGCAGGTTTGTAAATGAGGTGTGGGTATTTCCTGTTCAGTTTAGCTGCAATTAGGGGACCTACACAATATTAGACTGGTGGTTTTATTGTTATGGCCAATCGATGTATACATTGAAGCATTTTTATAGGTTCTTTATAGAATTACATACAAGAGGTTTTCTTTGTATATATATATATATATATATATATATATATATATATATATATATATAAATTGTATATAAATGAAGAACCATTTATGGGTTCCTTATATAACTTCTTTACCAATTAATTCTTGTACTTGTTTTTTAGTGATGGGAACAGCTGTATAAGGAACCCCCAAAGAACCATCTGAAAGCATAAATGGTTCTTCATTTATATACAATATATATATATATATATACAAAGAAAACCTCTTCTATGTAATTCTTTAAAGAACCTATACAAATGTTTCAATGTATACATCGATTGGCCATAACAATAAAACCACCAGTCTAATGTTGTGTAGGTCCCCTAATTGCAGCTAAAACAGTTCTGACCTAGTATAGCAGGTACTCCACAAGACATCTGAAGGCACCAATACATTAGCAAATCCTTTAAGGTCCTGTAAGTTGTGAAGTGGGACCACCATGGATCACATCAATGAGCCTTAGGTGCCCATGATCACCGGTTCGCCGGTTGTCCTTCCTTGGGGCACTTTTGGTAGGTACTGGCCCCTGCATACTGGGAACATCTAAAAAGACCTGACGTTTTGGAGAAGCTCTGATGTTCGAGTCATCTAGCCATCACACCTTCTGTCTCAGATTTTTACTCTTAGCCATTTTTCCCTGCTTCCATCAAATCATCTGACTGTTCACGTACTGCCTAATTTGTACATCCCACCCCTTGACAGGTGCCACTGGAACGGGATAATCAATGTTATTCACTTCACTTCACATCAGTGGTTTTAATGTTATGGCGGACTGGGTGTACATACACATAAAGGATTGGGGAGTATCCTTTTCACTGCCAAAGAAAAGTTAAACAATCCAAAAATTCTGCAACAGAAAAGAATTCCTGAAGCAGATCCAGTTGACCTCCTTCATGTCCTGTCCCATTAGCAAGCCTGGCACCATTCTGAAGCCAGCATTTCGATCCCTGCATGCTAGGGACACACACACACACACAAGGCGGCCTTGTGGAAACACCTCTGCTGGAAAGGGATTAGGAGGTTGGGATGTAATGGTCCATTTTTAACCCTCACACTTTGAGACTAACCTCCAAATCTCTGAAGCCTCCCGTCCCAACGTCGCACATGCGCACTGAGGTGCTCGGTTTTACCTTAAAGGACCTCTGTCCCTTTTGGACTGCTGTCACGCAATGTCCCTTTGTGATAGCTACAATTACCAAGGGCTATTGCCTTTTCAACAATGGAAAGTCAGCCTGCTTATTTATGTTTAGTGCAAGGAAATCTGTACTCTTTCTAAATTCTGCCTTCAAAAGACTCTTCACTTTTCTGAAGATTGGATTGGTGGATCTTTTTTGTTTAGAGACATTATTATAATCAAATGCACGGACATACAATTGCTCTTCTGGCTACTTTATCGACCAGATCCAGCAAGAAAACAGTGCTGTCATGTTCGGATAGTCAATCAAGCTGCAAGAAGCAGTTACCAACAAAGGTTTCTAAAAGGTTCTTTTAAATGTATGGTTTCAGGGGAAAAACAGGTAATTATATATAATAATTATATATAATTATATATATAAGCATTTCATTATGCAACCATTCTTTAACCTCTTAAACCCTTTAACAAATGTATGTCAGCTAAAACCGAAACCTCATTACTGCCATAGTTTTTTTTAGCAGTTTCATTGGCCCTAAAATAGAACCCTGCAGGACTCCACAAAATCTGTTAAGCTAAATAATTTTTAATATTAATTATATAATTATTAATTCCAAGGTGTTAAACATCATAAACGTGTGCACATAACCTACAAGCCACTGAAAGATATTTATTTATCAAGAGTGGCTCTTCTCCAAAAACTCTTGGCACCTTTGTTTTTAAGGCTGTAAGTTGGAAATGTCCTGAGTACAGCAGATGTCTTCAAATGCCCCCTATTAAACAGGAACCCAGGCAAGAGTTTTCTCCATCAGCTTTTGGTGTGAAGACACAACAGTGCCTTTTAAAGACAAAACTTTACGCAGGAGTGGACATTAGTGGAGATGACTGCATAACATTAGTAGCACTCAAGTAGAGGCTCCACATGACTCTGCTGAAGTTCTAAGTGACCTGTTTTGGGATGTGAGCAAGGAACAGAGGACTGGAGAAGAGCGTCCGGCATTCCTGAAGGCAAGACCAAGGAGTCTTCTGCTTATTAGAAGAACAGGAATCTAAACGTAAAGATTCTTTGTTGTAAGTTGCATTGTTTATTATCGTTATTAAAAATGGTTGCATAAATATGACCAAATGGTGAAATGCTGATGCTGAAAACAGAACAGCCACCCTTTTCCGCTTATAAAAAATCCACTAATTTTACAACTCAATAAATGATTTTTATTATTAAACCTTAAAAAAAGCAAATAATGTAAAGTAGTAATTCAAAATTGTACAGTTTCACTCATTTCTGCTCATGCTCGTCACCATTAAAAACAGGTCTGCATATTCTCAACAATTATAATGTTATTGTTTTTTATTACTTTTTTCTATGTTATTTAAACTTTATTGGTAATAATTTGTCTTTTATTTAATATAATATGTATTGCCGGTATAAACCATGAAGATACCAATGTAATATAAATAATATCAATATCACTGCAATGCAGTACTTATGAAGGTTCCTTAAAGTGACATGAATAATGGTAAAGAAATAAACATTTGCTATTATTCATAACTAAATAAATAAATATTTAAAATAAACTTGTCTGTGCTTCTTAGAGCAGCACAATTGTTCAGTTATTTTACCTTTCATGGTGCACAGGACATTGTGTGAGCTGTGTTGGAAAATTATTAGAGCTTTTTTTTTTATTTGTTCCCACATTTTCCTTGTCTGCTGCTGAGGAGTCTGAGTGGTCAAATCAGTGATGATCAAACCCTGCATATTTGTACATCTCTGACATCTATTAAAATCCCAGCAAAAAGCCATTAATAATAACAACAACAACATTAATAATAATAATAATAATAATAATAACAACAAATACAATAAGTATTATTGTTATTGCTATTTGCATATTAGTGTAGAGACCCCAAACAAATTGTGTTAATGATACGAAGTTAATTTACACAAAATTATGTAAATTACTAAACCTAAAGGTCATTAAATATCTGTGTAAATAAATTATATTAAATATTGATTTATTTATATATATTTTATACATGTGTACATAGAGTCGTATGCAAAAGATTGGGCACCCTATATATATATATATATTGCTATTTATTTTAAAATGTATTTCACATGCCACAATAATTTTTTATATGTTAAATTAAGCAAATACATAATGATAACGATAATGATCTATAATATGCCAGTATGAATACTAATAATAGAGGATTTACTAATAGAGGATTTGTCAACGACCATCTGGTTTGTGACAGAGTAAACAACAGTGGTAAACAACCATAGAAGCAACACAGTGTAGCCATAGTTAGTGAGGTTTGGTGGAAAGAATGTAGACTCTATAAAAGCCTGTATGGACCGCCAAGAAATAATAATAAAATAAAAACATTTGCTCAGAACAGCTTCTAAAACTGAGTGAATTTCTTATATATATCTCAATAGGGGATTTCACAGACGTCCACCTCCACTGACAGTCTTATTGCGCAAGATGAAAAATAACCTTCTTGCCAAACATCAATTCCATTCAAAATGCCTTTCACTTTGTTCACAGAATATTATGCAATCAAAATAGTTCTAACTTGTGAATACACGGGATACAGCTAAACACAAGCTGGAAAAACAGCCACTGGCACTTTCTATTCATTATTCAGCCCAATTAAGTTTCATAGTTATTTTATTATTATTTCAGTATCAACATTTTTATATGGATATGCTTAAACTGTGTACAATAATACTGAGTAATTTACACATAATGTTGCTCCAAGTATTATGCCTTGGGTTATTATTTAACCAAACTATTTCACTGTGTGTGTGAATGTTTGGGTGTATTTCAATTTAACAAGCATTACAATTGTTTCACTATGCCGTTTTATCTATTCTACCTGGTAAAAGTAAAATTAGCTGAATGAAAGGAATGATACTGTATAAAATAAAATATTAGTGAACAGTGAATTCAGGAAAAAAACTTGGATATTAGGATATTTGTGCATGAAATTTTGAAATGTGGACTGCATGATCTGCCTTCATGGTAAAATGAGTTTATATTGTGGTGTAGCTTAAACTGTCTTCTGGTGTGCCCCCTCTCCGGCGTTAAAGAACCTGCAATAAGCCTTCTTTTGTTCCCTTGTCCCAAATCTCACAGTCATATTTCCAAACTTTCCTTTTGTTTAGTCTGTTGGCCTGGATGCCACAGATTCAAAGACAAGCAAACCAGTGCAGAGATGGTTCCAGTATAAAAACAACTCACAGATAGGGTTGGACCACCATTATTTATCTCTATTCTTGTTTGTAATGTAATTAAATAGAGGGCGAGCAATGGGGTGAAATTATATATGCTTTTTTTTACTATAGAAAAGAAAAACAATGAAGGCTAAATATTTTTACCTGACCTTGCTTATGTTTATAATTTTTAAACTTAAGTATATAATTGATATTAGGGAAGAAACATACTAACTGGACTGAGTTCCATTTTTAAATATTACAAGAAGATAAAAACAAACTCTAAATTCTATATCCGGTACGTACATTGTACACACATTAATTGATTAATACAATTGATAGTTTAATTTATTTGTAAATATCTATATTTTTGAAATGTATAAATTGCAGGTTTTGCACATTTTGATAAATCCTGAATTTGACTATATATGGATTTAAAGTGGGTCAAATCTGTACTTTACCTTTATTTTACTTTTGAATTCTCCTAATAACTATCATGAATAATTTGTATATTAGCAAACTGGTAAATTTAGAAAAATATGTGTTAAATTCTGGATCATTTTTGTTGACAGTAGGGTCAAACATTTACGTTTCTTCTGCTTCAGACCTCTCTTACTTACCAGTCTGAATAGTATCTATATGAGCAAATTGGTAAACGTTTGAATGTTTTGGTAAAATTTGTCATATCTTGGTTCAATCTGACAAAAAATTTATAAAATTGGTTTAAAATGGATATAAAACTGATGTCTTCTAATGACCATTATGAATAATGTGTATCTTAGCAAATTGGTATATTTAGAAAATTTGTGTTAAATTATGGGTAAAATTAAAGGGTCAAATGTTTATCTCTCTTCTGCTTCAGACTTTTCCCCCCGACCATTATGAATAATGTGCATATTAGCAAATTGCTACATTATGGTACATTGTGGGTCAATACTGGCACCAGTGGGGCAATGTTAATGTTCAATTTTGTACATTTTAGATATTTTACTAAATGTCTGTAAATTGTGTTGATAGTTGAGTCAATTGTTTACTTTCTTCGGATTCTACTGCTGACCATTATGAGTAAAGCACAGACAAATCTTTCATATTTTCTGTTTTGCAACATCATAAAACTTGATGTTGTCAGCTCAGAACATTTTAGGGGGCAGGGTGTTTCACGCTGGCTGAACTGCCAATTTTTCTTAGAACCACACAAGCTCCAAATGCCATTGATTCTTTGAGCGTTACATCAGACTGATACATTAGCCGTGCTGACTGAACTCATGGGTGACTTCTATACATTGCTGTATGATCTAATGTAAAGAGATTAACAGACAGAAAAAACAAAAAGGCCTAAACTTGCTCAAACTCTTCGTCCTGTCGTACCCCTATAGATGGACTGTGATTTGGCCATTGCAGAGTTGACTCTCCACTGAGAGGCTGTTTCTAACAAAGGCCCATGCTCCCTCCTGGCGTGCTCGACGGCTTGTGAACTAATCGGCGTAACGATGAGGGCCGTCTCAGCCTCCCCGAAGTTTCAGTGCCAGAGAGGGGCTTTGGCGTGCACAGAAAAAGGGGGTGAGGAGGTTAAGCAAACACTTGTAATCCCGTGACGGTGGAGAGAAGCCGGCACTGCTCGTGGCCCACTCAGAACATTTCAGGCCAACACCACTGGACGCAGCCTGGACTCCAGCAAACAGCTCATGTGTGACAAATCACGCTGATCAAAGAATAACAGTTTATTCTAGACGTTTGCATTACGGATGTAAAGCTGTGAGCAGCGAGGCACGACCCTGTCGGGCCAGCTTCAGTCCACTAATGTGAGACACCAATTAATAATGCAGCAGGCCTACCATTAACCCCCTCATAATCAAATGATCATTAAGCATTCATGGACGGACTGAGGGTCGGACTGTTTGCTCTGTGGTTTTCTTGTGGTTGATAACTATGTTACACTTCTTAGTAAAAGCAATGGTTACAAGTATTTCAAGTACCTTTAAAACATCTGATTTGCAATTCTGAAAATGGTCCATTCTGTCGTTGTTACAGGTGCCTCCACAATAGTAAGTTTAGCCAGATCAGTTGTGTTGTTATGTACTATGGGTTATATTTACTGCAAGCACACAGTACATGTAAACAGATTGACAGATTAATGTGAAAAATTTGGAAATTGTGTCAAAATTAACCAAATGAAATGAAATGAAACAAAATGACAAGGCATAATCTTTTTATATTGAATTCCACTGAAAGATAAGGAGGTTTATGCATTACAGTGAAACCCCCAGTCTACCCCTAACCTTAGCAGCAGAAGGAGTTACAGAGTTGTATGTATGTAATGTGATGCTTTGAAACTGTTCTACATTTTTCAGGTTATATTTTATAACATCAGGTTAGAATAAATTAATATCCAGAAAGCCTCCCATTTCAACAGTGGTGATCAAATTCCTGGGCATTTTATCATTTGTTGTTGGAATGCTTGGAAAGCTGCATAAAACCATGTTAAAAATACCTTTTAGTATTTTGTTTAAAATATTTACATCTGCATTGTATAAATTGTTATTAACTATTAAAATAAGGTTCTGACTCATATATAAAATAAAAAATACAAAAACAATAATATTTTTTTGTTTATGTAAAATAATGGTTCTATAGAAAACCTGTTACATAGAACATTTAAAAAGGACTTGCCTCTAAATAGCCTTTTTTTTTATAACTATGTATAGCTATCTATAACTACTATTATACTATATATATATATATATATATATATATATATATATATATATATATATATAGTTCTAGCTTCTTAAGCACATAAAATTATAATGTTCATATAATAGATATATATTAAAATCACAAATAAAACCATGCGGACGCTCCAAAATTAAGGGAATAAACACTGGAAAACAAATATGGAAAATGTTGCTGGCTCATTCTGTCTAGGCCAACTGAGGGGAGGGGGGCAAATCCCAGTTACTCAGATGTTTGTTCCCTCCCCTGCTTTTCAGCGGCTTTTCAATTTGTTCAGACAGCCGTCCTTTCAGCAGGAAACAGCACGCATAATCACTTCCAATGAAGGCACCCTGGAGCTTGACACAACAGCAATTGAAAGAAGTCTATCAGACATTAAAAGGAGACATAAGTCCAAGCTTGGCTCCAAAAAGGGGCGCGGTATGAATCAGATTTACATTCTGATCAATTTAAGATCATTAGCAACTGAATGCTAATGATCTCAGAAGTGAAGTGTGGCGTAAGAAATACAGAGAGTTTTTAATTGCTAATGAGGCCAATCTAGCTTTCACATTTGTGGTTGGACGGGAGGACCACTCTATAGGCCGAGCTCCATCTCAAAGCAGTGTTCATCATTCTGACACTGGTGAACCTGAGTTTAAAATATGCAGGAGTTTTTATACTGCTTTGATGGCTTCATTCAACCTTCCCATCAATAAAACAGTGAGCATTTTATCTCTTTGCAGGGCAGTGAATGCAGTCAGCAAGGCCTCGTAGTTACACACTGGTCTGGGCTTCTGAACTGCTGAACACAGCATTAGCCAACCATGTGGTCAGTTAGCACTTTCTTCACATATAGCCATTATTACTGCACACATCCGTCCATCCATCTAGCCACAACTTCCTCAGTCTGATCATTTACGCATAGACTGTCATTCCATTATAACTGCATCCTTATCTGTCCATCCAGCCATCCGAAGACTGCATTTATGCATGCAGTACATATTTCACTCCTACTCAATATTAATATATTCCTCATCTATCCATGCATCCTTCCATTTGTCCGTCTGTCCATTTGTACATTTGTCCATCCATCTGATCAGTGCTTTTATGCAACTATATTTTCACATCTACACGATATTCATGCATCCTCCATTCACCATCCATCCACCCGCCACAAAAACAGGCCATCCATACATCCACCCATTTCGTCAGGGCATTTATGCAGCCTCATTTTCTTCTCAATACTTCTTCCACCATTCATTCATACAAAAAATAATTTATCCATCCATCAAACCCTCTATCCATACACCCATTTATTCATTTCACCAATGCATTTAAGCAGCCATTTTCCCACTTCCTCTCAATAGAGATGCATCCACCCATTCATTCGTCCACCCATTTCATCAGGGCATTTATGCAGTCTCATTTTATCTTCTTCTCAATACTCATCCTCTATCCACCATCCATACCTTCAGACCATTCATTCCATTCAACCATCTTTTGACCAGTGCATTTATGCAGCCATATATTTCACTTTCTTTCAATAGTCATCCATCCATTCAACCATGTACTAATTTCATCAATGCATATATTCGGCCATATTTCTTTTCTTCTCAATATCTCTCATGCATCCTCCATCTACCATTCATCCAGCCAACCATTCATTTACCCACCCATCCAACCACTTATTCATCCTTCCAACTATCCATCCATCCGTCTATCCATTTGTTCAGTACATTTATGCAGCCATATTTCACTTCTTCTCAATAGTCATGCATGTATCCATACATTCATCCACCTACATATTTAACCATTAATTAATTCATTCATTCATCCATTCATCCATCTGTTCATCCATCCACCCATTTCATCAGTGCATTTATCCAGACATATCCAGATCATTTCCTCTCAATAGTAATGCATTCATCCATCCAGCTATCCAACTATACAGTTATCCATCACTCTATCCAATTATACAACCTCCATCCTTCCACCCATCCATCCATCTATCCATTCATTCAACTAGTGCATTTATGTAGCCATAATTTCACTTTATCTCAAGTAATGCATCCACCTATTAATTCATCCATTATTTCCTTCATCAATCCATCTATTTATTCATAATGTTGATCAGTACACTGATGTACACATATTTTCACACCTGCACAATGTTGATGAATCCTTCATCCATCCATTTAATAAGTTAATTTGCACAGTATTAGCAAAACCCCCGCACCCCCCCCCCCAAGTATTCATACAACCTCCATCCATCCATACACCCATCCATCCATCTCATTCATGTAATCAGGACATTTATGCAGCCATATTTTACTTCTTCTCAATATATACATCTTTCATCCATCCATCATTGTCTCACATATTATTCTACACAATAGTAACTTGTCACCCATTAAAAAAATCTATTAATGATAAAATATGAAAATATCTATTAATGATAGACAGATCATGACTCCTGTAGAGTGAGCATCCCTTGCCTCTTCTGACTCATGTTTGTTTAAAAAACATGGCACAGTTGCCTTGAAAGTGATGGTAAACAGTGGTGATGATGGTAATAGTGAGAATGACCCCTTTTCCTCTTCTTCTGCAGATTCACTAAATGAGCAGGGCACCTCTACAGGAAACACACATGCACTCCTGACCCTTCTGCTGTGCCTATCTCCGTGCCTCTCTCTCACACACGGACGCAGTGTGTTTGTGTGTATTATTCTGTGTTCTGTTGTTCTAGCATCAGTGAGTGGAAGCTGTGATATTCAGCCTCGAGGCTCTTCAGCTGACACAGACCTAAATCACATGACCAGAGCGGGGTTAAGGGCAGAAAAGCCCTCTCAGAAAAATAGGATGAATTAGCCCAGGACATTTCTAAGAATAGAAACACTGGGGTCTGAATATATGCTCTGTTTAAACACTGCAGCAAAAGCTGATTAGTGTGTTAACAGAATCTAGAACCCGATCACCTTTATTTAAGGTTCTAGTCTGCATGGATAGCCCTTTAATATTGCCATAAAATCACCAAACCTTTTGACATATATTTGGGAAAAAGGTGGCATCTAAAATTAGTGTTGTTGAGGTTCCTCAAGAGAACCTTTGTAAAGGAAACCATGATAAGAATAGCCAAAACTCTTCTGTGTCCACTCTCCTGGTCCACCTCAGGGTGTGGTCTGCACCAGTGTACAAGTTATACATGTGAAATTCAAGTCTTGCTCATCTAAATAAGAATGTAGAAGAATCACTTTTGGTTTGGAAAAGGATTTTCAGCTTTTTAAGCAACCATTGTTGTAAGTGAGTCATGTAATGAACCTTTCTGAAGTTTGAAGAACCTAGACTCCAAACCAATACAAGGTTTCTGTAGAACCTTATGTTCAAGGACCATTTAGAAAGCTCTATTCGCTTACAAGCTCTGTGTTGCCACAAAACGAAACATGCACAAATGGGTTCTATGTAGTGTTAAAGGGGTTCTATAGTGGAACTATATACGATGTTTCTTTAAAAAACCATCTACAATAGATTTGAACTCATCAAGATAAACAATGAAACTGTGCAAAGAACCATTTAAGGCTACGCTTCTATACAGGATTGTAGCCTCTAACAGACTTTGGATCCAACCCTAATCGTCCCCACTTGATCCAACTAATCACGTCTGAAGTCCTTAATTGGCTGAATGGGGTGTGTTAGATTTGGGTTGGAGTTGAAACCTGCAGAAAAAGGTCGCTCTCCAGAAGGAGGGTTTGGAGACCAGTGTTTTATCCAGAACCGCTTCAGAGGTTACAGTGTTCTTCTCAAAGTTCTTCTCAAAACCTCCTGATTTACTGCCTTTGCTAAAGAACCATCTGAGAACCCTCTTTTTCTGAGAGCGTGGTGCATTGAAGTACACCAAAGTACAGAACTGAGAATTACATTCACAGTTTAATGAATTCTTTAAAAAAAAATAGAGCACACAAACCGACACCAACGAACTGAGATGTCTGGTTGGTGTGCCATCCCTGTGTTTGATTGTTGGGAGGACTCACCATTCAATTCTGGTTCTATTGGTTTTTTACTTCTATTTCTCCACACATGAGAACGCTGTCACTCGTTTCAGAAAGTTTGGTCAGTGTCACTTTCATAAATGAGATGTTTGAAGGTTCTGAAAAACCCTTTTAATGTTTTAGGCTTGTATACCAACCAGGGTTTGTCCTACAACCACATGTGCAAACTAAGAACCATTTGGGAACCTCTACACATCCTCAAATAAGTAAATAAATAATTAATGTGCTCCCGTTTCAGATCTAGAATATTGGAATCTCTATCTCTATATCTTCAAGCCAATGGGCAATAGTAATGGACAGTCCTCTCAGCTCCAACATGAAGCTCTCTATTATGTCATGAGAGCACTCAACCGCTCTGCTGCTGGAGGGCCACTGCTTTCCTTTCACAGCTCCCTCTGGAGGTGAATCCACACAACTGCACTGTTCTTCAACAGTGTGCTACAGGACAGTTTGTTCTAACTACCCAAGCTGCGCTAATGAACACAGCATCACTCAGAGTGAAGTGTTACTGCTGGTGTTGGGCACACCTTTAAAAACCAGTTGCCAAATTCTGGTGGCCTTAAAAACCTGGATCCCTGGAGGGTTCTTTAGATAGCCGTCTTCCTTTAGAGAACACTTCAGAAGTTTAAGGAAATTTTATATCATGAAAAGGCCCCAGGGAGAACCTTACATTGATACAGAAATGAATCTTTTCATGATTATAAATTTAGTACAAGACTTAAACACTTTAAGTGTCTTTAAGGTTCTTTAGGTTCTGTAAACCTATGAAAGGTTCTTCACATGAACAAATCTGTTTTTACGGAACCAAAAATGGTTATCCTATGGCATCTAGCAAAGAACACTTTGTGGCACCCTGTTTAAAGAGTGTAGCCGGAAAACGTTTGGTACTCTGTTGAAGTGAAGTGACAGAGGCAGCCTGGTCATTTTGTAAAGCTCCTGGCCTGCTGCCCCTTTCCTGCCCTTCTGAACCCCTGACTGAACTACTGAGGGCGACAGAAGTAATGCTGTGGATATCAGTCAGAAGGTTTAATGTACACCAATCAGCCATTAACATTAGTGACAGGTGAAGTAAAAAAAACACATTATCTTCAAGGGGTCAAGAGGTGGGATCTACATATTCAGCAGCAAGTGAACAGTCAGCTCTTGAAGGTGATGTGTTAAAAGCAGGAAGCATAAGAATTTGAGCCACTGGCTAGATGACTGGCTCAGAACATCTCCAAAAGGACAGGCAGGTCTTGTGGGGTGTTCCTGGTATGCAGTGACACAGTCAGTATCTACCAGAAAGGCTCCAAAAAAAAAAAAAAGGACAACCGCTGAACCAGTCGGTGACCCGACCTCATCCAGTACTGTTGAGCTGGTACTCATTGGCAGTGGACTTCACTGACTGGGCCAGTTTCTGCCTGGCTTATGTTCCAACCGTCCGTGTGTGCTGGCATGCAGATCGGATGGTTTGTTGTCATTAGCCTCGATGCTATTGTCCAAACAGGGCTGGTTGCTACTGGTCATTGGGCCGTGTTCACAGTCAGTGGGTGCAGCCGGGGTCAGGTCAGATGATTTTGTGTAAAGATGTCTATTTTTCTCAGCATTAAAAAGCGATGCCATTGAAGACTAATTTTTGGTCCCTTTAGGTGTTTTTGTCCCTTGAAGTGTTTTTTTTAATTAAATAATTTGTCATTTTTTCCCTTTTTCTCCACATTGGGTGTTGTCAATTGACCCACCCATTTGTAACTCCCCCCTAGCACTAGCAATGCTCCCGACACTAAAAGGCTGAAGACTTACCACATGTCCAGCCATGGTCTCACCCGGTCCCCAGCTCCACTGCACCAGCTAACAGACGTCTGTGCTGGCTAACATCGCTTAATAGTGATGAGGAGATGGAGTGCTAAAACCCTACATGAATATAGAATGCTATCTTTTCATGTTTTTTTAATTTGTACTTAGTAGATATTTACATGTTCTTTATGTTCTCTTAAGTTCTTTAAATCTTTGAAAGGTTTCTCCCCCCAGCACTAGCAATGCTCCCTATACTAAGAAGGTAAGGACTACATACACATGCCTCCTCTGATACAAGCAAAGCCAGCCACCACCTCTTTTTAAAATGTTGCTGATGCAGCATCGCTGGTCATTTGCACCAGGTTAGCACCAGCTAACACACACCTGTGCCAGCCAACATTGCTTTAAGAGTGATGAGGGGAGAGAGCGCAATCTACCCACCAGGAGAGAGCGCGGCCAATTGTGCTCTGTTGGGTTCCGACTGCTGATGGCATAACAGATTACCTGTTGTGATAAGCCTTAATAATTTCTTTTCGTTTTACAGTACACACATGCATTCTCACACTCACTACGATCCTACACCCTAGGCCTACTTGAACCCCCCCCCAGCCACAACATCCTAACTACGGTGGATACCTGTGTGTCCCCAGTGTCCTCGTTTTTGGAAACCAAAAAAATGGTCACCTAGCATTGGAATCAAATGTTTTAAGATGATGATCAGAACACATTCAATCTCCACTGTATATGTGTGCACACTGTCGTACAGCTAGTCTCACTGCCAACAACTCCATCAGTGAATCAGCGGCCGCCCACCGGTTGTCTGACTGATTCTGAATGGGTTAAGTCAGCTGTGTATCCCGGGAACATCCTGACCTACATCCTCCTTTTCTCCTCTCATTAATCCTACTTACACTCCACCAGTGGGCTTCGAGGTGCTGCACGTGTGTGTGTGCAGCGCATAGACTTCAGCCTGCTATTGCTACGTCATGTGGCTGACACTTCTGCCCACAGCTATTTACATTAGTGCAGGGACAGTCCTCTTGGTGGATGCTGACACTTTGGCGAGGCCTTGTTGGAGAAGCACGGGACGAGAGCAGAGGGAAGCAGCAGAGACAAACTGAGGGACAAACTGTCTGGAGTCTAATGAGATGACAAATCTCCACATGATCAAAAACGTCATCATCGTCTTCGTCCTCATGATTTTAACACTTGTCCAACCTAGCAACGGTTGCTACAGCAGCAGCAACATCAGAACAACAGAACATTGATAGGTCAACTGACCACTAATGTTGGCAAACACATGAAGGCAATCCTTTAACAAGCTGCTACTATTTTTGCTAATGTTCTCAGTGTACAGATCTAAGTAGGCAAACAGATCTCGGAGCTGTTTTTAGATGTCTGGACGTGTTTGGCGTAGCCAGGCAGGCTCAGAAAATGCTTCATCCATGTGGGAAAGGCCTCCTAAGCCACTTCCTTTACAGAGCCTTGGCTGTAAACGAACCTGACATTGATGACACTTCGCACTTGCAAGGCTTAGTAGACGGGGGGGAAGGGCGATGCAGGTGGCATAACGGCAGCGAGGCATTGCGGAGAAGAGTTGTCCGTGCACACATACACACACACGCCCTGACAGGTGGCGGATTCACCTGATCTGACAGCTGTGTACACAAACTATTAGGAGCAACGTGGGGTAAATTTGTGTTCAGGTGAGGATTCCCATTGAGCCTGTCAGCACTTGAATGGTCTCTCGGTGAGAGAGCATTACTGTACAGACGCTAACAGCACTGTAATGAGATGCTGGGAGCACAGTGGCGTTGATTTAGGAGAGAGCATGACGTGCGCATGTCCTCACAAGGATTAGATTAGATTATGATTCTTCACATTGGAGAATTTCCAATTGCTTCGTCATAACTCGCGCTGTAATGCTATCCAAAGCTTCCAGGGACGTTTAGCTCCTTTATTTTTAGTCATCCAATAAGAATCAAATCAACAAGTGTGGTGCATCAAACACAACTGTAAAGTAGGGCTGGGAGAAGGGCCATGAGTGGCCCAGTGGAATAAGGCGCTGTCACTATGACCAGAGGATCATGCTGCTAGCCATTGGCAGCCGGTGGCCAGACACAGCAAAACTGGCCTTGCTCTCTTTAGGCCGGCACTGGCGTCTGCTGGCTGATGCACGGTGGAGTTGCATCGGTGGCAGTCTGTAAAAAGTGGAGTGGAGCTGGCTGGTGGCGCATGTGTCGGAGGAGGCATGTGTAAGTCTTGGGGTTAATCATAATCTGAATGGTCAATAACGATATATTATTTTAATCAATTATCAAATTAGTCATTTGCTGCAGCCGTAGCATATAAACATGGTAATTTCATCACATACAAAATAATGGCTTTAAAGGCTATAGGGTTTATAAATATTTTTTTATATTT
This sequence comes from Salminus brasiliensis, assembly GCF_030463535.1. Lineage (NCBI taxonomy): Eukaryota > Metazoa > Chordata > Actinopteri > Characiformes > Bryconidae > Salminus > Salminus brasiliensis. The sequence goes on from NC_132894.1 coordinate 31,325,167, forward strand.
TAATATTAATATATATATACATATATATATATATATATATATATATATATATATATATATATATAAACCCATTAAAATGGCTGTTAATCAATTACAATTCCCTTGGTTTCTGGACAAAACTCCATGTCACAGTATATCATATCATATTTAACGACTAAAATGTATATCAGATATTTCTATTGTGCAGAACAGAACTAATCAATAAATAGGTAAATCTTTTTACCAGAGAGAGAAAGAGAGAAAGAGGGAGGGAGAGGGAGGGAGAGGGAGAGAAACGTTAGCAGAATGTCCAGATCTAGCCAAGTCCAAATTTAGTCCGGATGTGTTCTTTCTCCGCCCATGTTATCGAGGATGCATTAGGATGTGACTTGTGTGGACCTTGGGACAGCCAAATATCCCAAACTGCATTTCACATCATGCTATTGTTCGCATTGCAAAACGACCATATGGTGTCCTCCCATCCTCAAGAGTCGAAACTCAAACCTGGGGCTGTGGCCGGGAGTCCCAGTGAGCAAAATTAGTCTTGCTGTCTCTGGGTGGGTATTCTGGAACTCCCTCTCCCCGCATTACTCAACTAGCCAACATGTCTGTTAGCTGATGTAATTCATATCTACTAGCCTTCCAGCACTTTTCAGCATTGTGTGATGGGGGAAGATATGGCACAGATGTGGCACAGATGTGGCAGACAGATTGGGGTCTTCTATAGCATCACTCTACAAAGCAAAACTAGACCTCTGCCCTTCTTAGACCTCTCTGAGAACGGTCCGGGCGTGATCTTAATATTCTAATGCGCGACTGACAGCCCTCTATTACTGGCAAACTAACTCTGTTTACATTACCATGGCAACGCAGGGAAGTAGCATTTTTTTTAGCTTTTTAGCTCAGACTCGATAAGAGGGTGAAGCCATGTTAGCATTGTGAATGGTCAGGTATGCTAACGTAAACCTGACCCAGAGCAATACTGGTGCAATACAGCTATTAGCCTTCAGGATGATATTCATAAGACACATTTTGTACGTTTACATTTGGGGCCTTGAGGAGCCAGACTAACTTCATTAGCTAGAACACTGAGATCTAGGTTCCCAGAGGCTTTTAAGGCGTATGCTAAACATACAGCAGACTGGAGTATTCTTTAAAGAACCACCTACTTTAATGGAACCACCTTTTAGTCATTTATACTCTTCTGGTTCAGATTCAGCTAAAATTACAGGGAGGTGAGGGAAGTGTGTAAGCCCCTATCGGCTTAGCTGCACGCTTTGGCTAATAAAGGCCAGCATTGAGCTCTTAGGGGATCCTCATACTGCTTTATGTTTTACTCCACTTCCTCTCGCCAGACTGACCTTCAGTCCTCTCTGAATCAACATGTCCAAGCTCGTCAGCATCACCACTCGCAGCATCCTTTTCTTCTTTTTTTTTTTAATGGAGCCGCAGACGCTCGACACGAGGAGGAAACTCGTCAAAGCCAACAGACATTTGCCTGGGAGAAGATTTCATTAGAATTCTTCCTTTTCTTTTTTTTTTTTAAACGGGCCCAATTGACTGCTAACTAATCTTCAGTGCTGTCCCAGCCTGTGCTGTTCCACAATGTCGGTACACAGTGTACAATTGTATTTATAGCTTGCCAACTAGGCTAATCCCCGTTATGCAATATTTACGGCACTGAGACAGCCACCCCTGGTAGACATGAACTACCCCCCCCCTCCACCACCATCTCCACCACACATCCACCTCCCTCCCCTCCCACACTCCCGCCCCCTCCGCTATGTTCCCGCCGCTTGGCCGTGCCTGCTGGGTAATTTTACTCACAAGCTCCAGCCAAGCAAAAAACATCCACAAACACTCGCAGCCACAACACGCCGTAAGAGTGCATTCGCTTGTGTGTGTAGCGAAACAGAGAGCGCCAGACAGCCTAAAAAAAGCCCCTCCGCAGCGCTCACGCTCTAGAAAACCTAGGCCGGCTTGTGTATTTTAAAAAACAATGATGTGCAAATATAATGAGATCAGGGCAAGGGATTAAAAGCGCTCTCACTGATCGGAGTGGATCTCGACACATAAAACAAATGTCCACCATGGAACCGGATGGAAAACAGTAGTCAAGTTTTCCTTAAAAGGGGTTTTGACCCATTCCCTCTGTTTCTGCGCGTCCACTCTTTTAGCTCAGAGTTTTACAAACACGGATTAAGCTCAGCCCAGCGCTAAAAAGCATGCTTAATGAAGATCTAACCCCCCAGTCACTGGGATATAGTGCCAGTCAAGATTTAAAGGCCTACATTTTTTCTGTGCTGAGCTCCACTTAGAGTGTTTGTGGCTTTAAAAACCAAAAATAGTCGGTAAATCGTTTCTACGTGACAATTTTGGAACCTCTATTTTTATTTTTGTTGCTGTGCCTTTAAGACTATATGTAAATGAGTTCTATTCTAATTGGCCTCTCTGTGTATGTATAAACCTTGACAATGTTTGCCTGCTCTTGTGTTTCAAGAAGACGAGAGAAAATCAGTTTCTTAAGGCCTTTAATCTGGTTCCCTGCCAAACGAGTATCATTATATATGTATGGACAAAAGTATTGGGACACCTGCTCATTCATTGTTTCTTCGGAAATCAAGGATATTAAAAAAGAGTTTTCCTGCCTTTGTTGGGAAAACTGTCTCCACTGTCCAGAGGAGAAGAAATTCTACTAGATTTTGGAGGAGGATTGCTGTGAGGATCTGATTGCATTCAGCGGCGTCAGAGTGTTTATCCCACCAGCATTGGATGGAGCCCCACCATCATTTCAGATAACACACAGCTTTGTCAGCAGTATGTGCAACTTAAAGTAGCTAAGTGCATTCATAAAAAGGGGTGTCCACAAACATTTGGACGTGTGTTGTGACTCATTCATACATTTACAAACAAGATAGAATGCAGGTCACTGAATGGGGTGCATCATTATGTTAGCAAATCTACCTATCAGACATTGTTGAAAAATTGCTTACATCAGCAATATCAGGGGTCCAATAATCACATGACACGAACCCCCCCTAAGGGGCCCGGGGCAGTTCCCCTGCCAGTAGTTATGCCACAGTATTTAGCTGCTGAGCCTGAGGATAACTTCATACTTCTTACTCAATTCCAGCACTATACTTTGAACAACGCTAGCCATTCATACAGCTAACTTTCAGCGCTAATGTAGGTCAAGTGGTCTTGTTAGAGGGCAATCCACCTAGATTAACAGGCGCCCAAGTTCCTCGGGCACAAACACACTTCACACAACTGTCAACACCGAGCAGAGTATTCGGCCTCCTCCACTACACAGTCTAAAAACAGAATTGCAGTCTGGCCCGTAGTGACAGGCTGTGACAGGGGGCAATGTTCCAAAACAATCTCCCCTCGGTTCTTTTCTGGCAGCTTGTCAGAGCTGACCTTAGAGGCCCTCGAAGCTCATTAAGACGCAGCAGCTGCTAACAAGGAACATCATCCATGAAGTGCAGAGAAGGAAGCATGCGCCTAATCGAGTCCATTTGAAACAGAAGCCTCCGGCTTGATATTCTTAGTTGCGCTGAGGGCTCTTAGTGCCCTGAAATGTTCGGGTTCAGGTAAGAACCACCACGTGGAATGTGAGTCAGAAAGGGCCCTTATAGGTTCCCTGTGATAAAGAGCCAGGCACTCATGCTTGGAGACTGCAAAGGGACTCATGCCGGAGACATGTGGCTGCATGCATGGAAGCGAGGGTCATGGTACAGTGCAAACTGTAAAGGGGATGATGACAGAACAGCCCATGAGAAAGAGCCTGAGGGTCTTTACTGCTGTAAGGCGGATTAGCGGCGAATTTTGTAGGATATCAGGTTCAGACTGGTGCTGTAAATCTCAACTTGTTCCCCCCGCCCATGGATTTCACACTTGGCTTCACCGAATCCGAGCAGGAGCAAGCGAAGGCCATGAGGCTTCAGACACGGTCGACCCTGCTTCCATAATGGTGTCTTTTTTTAATATACATCAGATTCTGGGGGTTTTGGTCTCATGTCATGCTTGTTTTGACAAGTCACACTGGTCTTGGAGGACACTGCAGGGTTTATATTGTTGTTGTTGTTTTTTCACACGCCTGCAAACTCCGCCCCAGGTGACTGGGGCTTTTTGTTGCCGGTGTGTTTTGTAAAATGTTGGCTTGTTGGCAGAAATTTGCAGTGGTGGAAATGCGCAGTGGACGGTGGTGGTGTGACACGGCTCACTTCATACGCTTTGACAGCTGAGCTCTTCCGCCCCTCACCCATGACTATTTTACACTTGACGGATATATGTAGTGATATGTACGCCATAACTTTAAAACCACCTCCTTGTTTCCACACTTACCAAATAGGAGCCTTCTGTAGTCCTATAATTACAGACTGGACTCCACAGGACTGCCCACCACAGAGCAGGTATTATTATTTGGGTGGTGGGTCTCACTCGCACTGACGGTGGTGACGATGGCGGTGGTGTGTTGGCAGTGTGTGTTGAGCTAGTGGTACGAGTAGCGGATCAGACACGGCTGCTGGAGTGTTTAAACACTGTGTCCACTCACCAGCTTGTAGGTGTAAAGTCAGAGACAGAAGCTTGTCTGTTGCGGCACGTTGCGGCTTGTTGGTGATGGTCATCCTCTAGTCCTTCATCAGTGGTCACAGGTCGCTGCCCACAAGACCCTGTTGGCTGGATATTCCTGGTTGTTGGACTATTCTCAGTCCAGCAGTGACACTGAGCATCTGCTGTGTCTGATCCACTCCTCGTATCAGCTCAACACACACTACTAACACTACTGTCCCACCACCAGAATACACCTTGTGGTCAGTCCTGTGAGGTCCTGAGCATTCAAGAAGAGGGTGAAAGGAGGCTATGCAGAAAAACAGATGAACTACAAAGTGCTCCTATGTGGTCAGTAGAGCTGATGTAGAGGACAGTATATATAGACATATAGATATATAAACAGCATGATCGTTTTGTAAATGTTTAATAAACAATATTTATTACACAATATTTAATCCAATATTTTCACCACATTTAGGATTCAGGAGGAACCAATCTGTTCCCATGCTGGTGAGATAGGTCAACCAAACCCTCCCTTCTAACTTTCAAGAACCTGATAGACATGATAATTTAGATGAGTCAAGAGGGAGGTGCACCATTCCACTGTGCAGCATTGCTTGCACGAACACACTGCATGGGTGGAGGGAAGAATCACATCCACAAAATTCAAGCAAATCCAGCAAAGGCCAATGCTGAAAAATATCTCTTGTAGACAGATAATTACTCAGGGAATTATATATAGAGGTCATGTGCATGAATAGCAAAGACATCAAGCTCATCAAGTGTTATTTGACATGCCTACTTCTAGACTATAAGTTCTGGCACATAGCCATATTCATGCTAAATACAGCTCTCAACTCGCTCTCCTCGTTAACTCGCTCCTCCGATTACTTTGCTTTAAGCTTTTTTTTTTTACAGAATACACATCAAAAGGACACAATTAACAAAAAGACAACAAACAGCGTTTTGCGAAAGAGTGTCCGTTTGATACAGTCTCAATTCCGAAAGGTCATTAAGCAAGCCCTAAAGACGCCAAAGAGGCTGAAAGGCAGAGTAGAGTGTTTTCTAAAGGGGCATTAGAAAGGCGCTCTTGTCGTTAAAGCAGCGCTCATGGCCTTGAGGGATTTCGCTGCTCTGTGTGTGCAAACAAAGAAATGCCCGGCTAACGAAATAGCTTGTGACAGGACACCACGAAAGCCTCCCAACGGACAAAGAGATTACTAGTCCAGGGAGCAAATGTACAGGAACTAATTTCTTTGTGCTTTGTGCCATCAGAATGAAGACCCACGCAGAGCTCGGTAGCTGTGCCGCATACAACGGGCTTCCGCATCCATTCCTGCATTCCTTGGCCTCGAAAAGCAGGCGGCAGAAACGTGAATGCATGCTAACTAAGAGACGGTAATTAGATACAAGGCCTTTTTCTTGGAAAGAGCACGACTGCATTTGTTTTATATCAAACATTAGAGAGGGCAGGGCCGCTAATGCGGTGCTCGGGGCTTTTTTCTCTTCTCTACAGTACACAGCGCTCGTAATCCACAGAGGTCCTGTCAGCACACACAAGCAGCGAGAGATCAAAACAAAACCTGGGGCCAAACCACCAACTCGCTCTCCGAGAAGGAGGTCGCGTCTCGGGAAGCGAGCGGTGATCAAACTTGGCAGCACTGCTGAGTAACTTAAGTAAGTTTTTATGACCGCCCGTCCCCCTCTGTACAGAGCGCAGTGTTTTATGTTTGCTCACTCGACCCTATAGTCCTCTACATCAGCATCTGGTCCCGGCATCATCTCCTCCTCCTCCTCCTCCTCCCTTCCCTCCCCCCCTCCATGGCTCTATGGAGTTCGGCCTGTTGTCCCTAACAGCCTCTGCGCTTTAGCTGCCATTCAAGCATCAAAGGACATTTACACTCATGAAAACAAACTGGCTGGCTTTTCCGCTGCCGTTGGTTTCAGAGGCCGCAGGTTTTTACCCAGCTGCCCCGCCTCTCTCATCCCACCCCCTTCCCCCTTCTCGGCGTGTTACGCGCAGAACGTCCTGTTCCCTGACTCAGTCCATAGCTCTAAAGCCCACTGGGAAGCAACCGTATGTGAGACACGAGGCCAACAGAAAAGGCCCAGTTGCTTTGACCTATACTGCTTTAATCAGATCACTTGGAGCATAAACATTGCTCTAAGGGCTAAGCGTCTCTCTTTCTCTTTATGTCTCTCTCTCTCTCTCTCCACTGCATGCTGCTGCTGTTTCATAACTTGTGTCCGTCCATTAGATCAATGCGCCCTAAGCCTCGGCAAAGCAAACAGAGCTCCTCTGATCTCCGCTGACCAGATCGGGGGTCGAGTAAGGCTTGGAACAGTTGACCAGTAAAATCCGAGGCAATGTACAAGCAATGTCATTAGAAGGGACAAGGAATCACTGGACAGATAAACGGAGCACTTGTTAGAGTCCATGACCTTAAGGCCAAATTGGAGGCAACTCAAAGCAGTGTCGACACAAGCGAGGGCAGCACCGACCAGTCAAACCATGAGAGTTTGTCTTACTCACAAATGCAGAGTCTCCATACGTGCCGGGCCTCATCTGGGAGAAGTTCCTCTGAAGGGTTCCTAGAGGTGTTCCTCCAGTTGCATCATGAAAACCCTCACACTAAGCATAAAACCACCAAAGAAGTATCATAATAAGAGAGGTAAAGACCCTCTGGTTGGACAGCAACTCTAACCTATAGAAGCAACCTACAGGACTTTTTGGGCTTCGTTTCTGAGAATTACACCAGTAGCATGCTGTGTTTTAATGCAGTGGGAGTGGCCAGTCATGTAGAATGAAATAAAAGATCTGTCAGTTAGGCAACGCTGCCCGAAAAAGAAGTGTGTAACCATGGGAGAAGGGCCCCCTGACATCGCCCCGTGTCAAGTGTGCTTCAGTGCCTCAGAGACAGCCAGGTTTATGTGCACGGGTCGCTAATGAGGCACCAATGCCTTTACCCTCAGTGGTCCTTTCCCCTCCGAAGTAATAGACCCATGAGACGGCACAATCCTTAATGACAGATCCCGCTCATCACACATGCTACAACATGACTGGTAAAAGACAGGTAATCTCATTGCAGGACAATAATATCAGTGATATTATTGCTACCAGGATCAAAACGTTTCAACAAAACGTCCAGAAGAAGGAAAAATGTCTAGAACCGGGTTTCAAGTCTAGGATTTAGGGTGTGTTTATGCTTGTAGTTTGGTTCCCAAGCAAGAAAATGACCCAGATTTAAGTTCTGGTTTGCTTTGCTTTCATACTGACATATTTGCATTCGAACCAAAAAAGGTATTCATGTAATGACTAACAGAGAACAAACAAAACTTATGAGGGCTCTGAGTGGTCCTAAGTGGGACTAAGGCTCTGCCACAAGGATCGCTGGTTCAAATCTATCTGCTTGCCATCAGCAGCCGGAGTCAGAGAGAGCACAATTGGCCTAAGAAAACAATGGGCCTTGCTCTGTCAGGGGTGGGTTGTTGGCACTACTAGTGTTACGTTGGTCAGTACAGGTGTCTGTTAGCTGTTGTATCGGAGCCAGAACGTCGCAGTTCCCTTCTAGCAGTTTGAAAAGCGGTGGTGGCTGGCTTCATGTGTTGGAGGGGAGCCTTCACCCTCCAGTTGTGCTAGCTCTCCTAGTGTTGGGGACATTGCTAGTGATAGGGGGAGTTCACATGAATGGGGATTGCGTAACTGGCCACCCAAATTAGGATAATGGGACCAAAAAAATGTCTTATTAAATCATGTCGTCCTGATATCAATTTTGTCATTGCCAGTTCCCACCCAGCACTTACCTTGTCACATAATGCAACCAGCTTTGGGAGGGTAAAGGCGAGCAGGTGTTTCCTACTTCTTACAAAACTGGAAAAATCACTGGACAGGCACTGACAATGCACTGGCTAGGGTCACTGTACTGACTCTAACTCACCTATCCTAGAGATCAAGCCTTTAAAAAGAGTAGTAAATCTAGGTTAAAAATAATGCTACAATAACAGCTATTAAAAATGAATATGTACATGTACCATAATCACTAGTAAACTTTGCTAAGCTTTAGCTGCAGGACAGCTGCTGTGCTGTTCTCACTGTATAATACCTTACTGGGGCTTTTAAAGCCTAAATCCACTCTGAGATATAAGTCTAACTCGCTGACCTTAATTGTGCCCACACTTTTATTTGTAGTAGATATAATGCTTCCATGCCCTGCTTAATGCCTGCAGCAATGCCTGCAGTTTGAACAGTGTAAGAGAATGACATAATTTAATCACAGCCCACTCTGGACCGGAAACACTAATTCCTAATTCCTTTGTTTATGAAAACACAGTCCAAGGATGTATGGATGTTTATAAAACAAACACAGATAGTACAATATTTGTATACAGTATAAGCCCATTAAGCCGATTGTATTCAGTTCAGGACATGAAGGCAAACCTCCTAATAGGATTTAGACAGCAGGAAGCTATTATAGAAAAACTCAGACCTCAGCTACTCTGAAGTCCTTTTGGTAAAGTCATTCAGGATATATTTTGTGTACTTAGTTGCCCAGGAATCAGTAATTCGTAGACATTTGTCACACTTAAAACATAAACACAGTTGTATCAGAATATTAAGGTCAGATAAACTGTAAAAAGAAACTTACATAGTAATTTGCTGGCAGCAATTGGCTAGTAAGTTGCTGTAGTGAATTTTACAGTAGGCATACTGTAAATGTCATAACAATACCTATACAATATATTTACATTTAAGGCATTTAGCAGACGCTCTCATCCAGAGCAACTTACAAAAGTGCTTTGCTATTTACCCCAAAAAAACCTCAGTTAGTTAGAATAGACTAATAATTCAAAGACACCTCTAAGTTTAGACTCTACTAAACACAAGGTAATAAGGAGACAACTCTGCTATTCGCCCAAGTACTCTCTGAAGATGAGGGTCTTCAGTCTGCGTTTGAAGACAGCGAGCGACTCTGCCGTTCGGACACCCAGGGGAAGCTCGTTCCACCACTTTGGTGCAGGAAAGAAAAAAGCCTGGACGCTCGTCTTCCATGAATTTTGAGGGATGGCGGGTCGAGACGAGCCGTACTTGAAGCCGGAAGGGCTCTTGGTGCAGATCGGCTTTTGACCATTGCCATTAAGTACGGAGGGGCTGGTCCGCTCTTGGCTTTGTAGGCCAGCGTCAGGGTTTTGAATCTGATGCAGGCAGCAGCTACAGGAAGCCAGTGAAGAGAACGCAGCAGTGGAGTGACATGGCTGAATTTAGGGACATTGAAGACGACCCGTGCTGCTGCATTCTGGATCAGTTGCAGGGGTCTGATGGTGCACAGAGGGAGACAAGCCAGAAGAGAGCTGCAGTAGTCAAGTCTGAAAGTGACGAGAGACTGAACGAGCACCTGGGCTCGAATTCTCTGGATGTTGTACAGGAGAAATCAGCAGGACAGAGTTACATTTGCAACATGACTTGAGAACGATAACTGATCATCCATGACTACACCAAGGCTTTGAGCTTCTGTAGATGGAGTGACCAATGAGTTCTCAAAGGAGATGGCAAGATCGTTTTGAAGTCCAGCAGTTCCCGGGATGTACAGCAGCCCCGTCTTGTTATTAAAAAAGACAATACTGTCATTTCCATCACAGCAAAGATCAGACTACTTTAAAAGACTAGTTTAAATGGCATTACTGCATCAAATTAAAGGCCAATATTATTTTCTACTCTATATACTTATATAAATGGAAGGATATAAAGCATTCAGTGCCTTTTTCACACTTACTATCAGTTAACTACATCTTCACAGACTGACTGTTTACCAGCTGAATGAAATGAGCTGAAAAAGGCCAGACTAATAACATTAGTAAGCTGAGGTAACAGACCACTAGCATATTCCCCTCTGGCATCAATGGCACCATTTTTATGCCTTTGGGAGTCACTAAATGAGCGAGAAATCCATTCTCTGTACACCTTCACTACCATGGCTCAAACTTAAAACCCATAAAGTTTGCGGTTTCCGAGATGCAACGAACCTTGGCCTGGTATCCTATTATCATGCCCTTTTGGACATAAGTTAAATCATGTCTTTTTGCACTCTGCTACAACTGACTGGTGTGCTCGCTTATTTATGCGTGCAGCGACCCTGTCATGTGGCATCTGTGACGTCCTTGACCGAGTTAATTCTAAAGCAGGGGTGGTCACGTTATTCTGATAAGTTTGTAAGAGTGGACAAAGGGTTGTAGCATCCAAACCATGGATGGTTATTCCCACCATTCCCAAGTGTTCATAACATTCTGATATGACCATGTATTTTTTGTAACTGCAGTGGGCACGGGCTTACCAACATTGGATAGTTAAAGACTGGGAAACAGCCTGGTCTGATAATTCTCAATTTCTGCTGGGGCTCACACTCCAGTAGGGTCAGAATGTGGTGCCAACAACATAAATCAATGGACCCAACAGTCTTGGCTGGTGAAGGTGCTGATGTAATGGCGTGGAGAATGTTATCTTGGTACACCTTGGCCTTGTTAATAACAATCATCGCTTCAGTGCCTTTTTGAGTATTGTTGCTGACCATGTGCACCCCCCCATGGCCACCGTTTACCCATCTTTTAATGGCTGCTTCCAGCATGATAATGCATCATGTCACAAAGCAAGAAACATCTCAAACTGGTCCAGAGTTCAGTGGTCTTCAGTGGCCACCCATGACACAGACCAAATCTGATAATCCGACTCCTATTTTATTACTTCTAAAATAGCATGGTTTTTCTGAATGCAAGCCTTGAAACCAGTCATAAACACCCTGATGACTTGACAACTAGCCTCCACTTAGACCACTGACAAAGCCTAAAAGATATAGATGGTGGTCTCTCTTGCTACAGCAGTGACACTCATTGAATGTGACTGGCTTTTTGCGCTGTCTTGTCTGAGCGAAATGAATAAGATTCCGCTCCCTGAGTGAGGAAAACTCACAGCTACATGCAGACCATCAAGGTGAGGTCAGGCCTTAGTTTATGGGTCAGCTCATGCTTCACCGGTCTGTACTCACTGTACTTCCTGGGAAGACTATGTTGTGCAATGCCCCTGTGACATGGCTTATTTGAGTTTGTACATCTCTGTTTGGTATCAGTTAGGCACCGAAGCTTAAAAGCACACTGGTTGAAATCAGATACAAATCAAGGGAATTCCTGTACTATAAATATTTAAGACATACCTTAATTTGTTACTTGTCGAGCAATTTCGACGCATACACAGTAATTCTGTGTACTTTCATGCTGAAAATTCATGCTGATTCTACCACATCTGAAAGGTGTCCTATAGGATTTAGATTTGGGACTGGGAAGGCCTCTGAAAAACACTGAACTCATTGTCATGTTCATGAGACCAGTTTGCGATGACTCTGGCTTTGTGACATGGTGCATCATGCTGGAAGTAGACATCAGAAGATCTTAAGGGGATGTACATGGCCAGCAATCCATATTTCAATTAATTTAAATGATAATTGATTGGTATTAAACATTGCTCACACCATTACACCGCCTCCACCCTCCTGGACTGTTGACACAAGGCAGGTTGGGTCCATGGATTCATGCTGTTGGTGCCAAATTCTGACTCTTACCATCTGTGAGTCTCAGCAAAAATCAAAACAGTCCAGTTTTCGACCATCCAGTCTTGATGAACCTGTGCTCACTGCAGCCTCAGCTTTCTATTCTTCGTATCGTTGCCCAGCAGCCAGAGTTGCCAGTTCAAATCATAAGTCATGCCATCTTGCCATCAGCGACCGGAGTTTGAGAGAGCACAATTTGCCGGATGTGTAGATGGTGCACTCTTCCTTCATCGTTCCTGAAGTGATGTTGGCTGGCACAGGCATCTGTTAGCTCGTGCAGGCGATTGGCAGCAGTATGAAAAGAGACGGTGGCTGGCTTCACATGTAGCGGAGGAGACGTGTTGAGTCCCTAGTGTCAGGAGAACTGTTAGTGCTAGGGGTCGGGTGGGTTAATTGGCAGTACCAAACTGAAAGAAAAGTGATTCCACAATATTGGCCCTCTAATGTACTCTAAAATAATATAATATAAAATACAGCTACTGTTTTAAATCACATAAAAAAACATAACAATATGCTAATGATATTAACAGTAACCCCTTCATGACCAGCGGGGTTGAAGGTGGTCCTGCTCAGTGAAGTGTTTAGGTCTGCCTGCAGTGGGGCTCTACTGCTGGCCTTTGGACCCAGCAGGCCATCTTGGAGCAGAGGCCTAGGCCCGGTCATCCTTAAAAAACCCTGCCCTCGGCACACAAACAGCGCAGTGGGCAAAGGGGAGGTGTGTGGGGGGGAGGGGGTCAGTCACATGTATCCACACCATCTGCCTCACTGGCATTCCCTCTGAACGAGGGCCGAGACGATGCTGCTGTCGCAGGGCAGCGAGATAAAGAGCTCGTTTACATAACGGCTCCTCTGCACATTGCCTTCGTTGCCTATGACAGTTGCAAATGCTTCGCTAGATATTGCCGTACGCTCTTGAAAATAAAGGTTCCTCAGTGTTTTTTGGATTGCTAAAGCCTGTAGAACCTTTAGCCTACCTTTCGAGAAAGTTCATAGGGTGCGCTTTATTAAAAGAACCCATCTTGCAAGTTTATAGTGACTTTAACTGTGCAGGAAGAAATACAGTGGAATATGATGGATGTTTTGGGTATAGGAAGTACAAATATGGGTTTCAATATAGGTGCTTTACTGGACATTACCAATTTCTCCAAGAAAGCATGCAATGCTCTCTATTTTTGGAAAACGCTCAGTTTTATTTTTGTGCTGATCTCTTGAAGCAGGCCAAGCTCAGTGCTTGCTTGCTAGGCTGAGACTGAGTGTATTTAACCAAACATAATGTGCACTGGCACTTCATATAACCTTGGGCAACGTTCTTAATTAAGATGCATTTCTGTACAATTCATTTCGAAAGGATACAGTGAGCCCATGCACATACAGCTCTTCAGGTCACTGTAAAGCACAGAACTGCACAAAAACAACGGTATGTCGCATAGAAAATAAAAAAGCACAGCCACGTAGCGAGACATCAATTAAACATAACAGCAGTCTGCTTAGCATTACACTGCTCGGGCTATTAATAATGTATCCTTAAGGTGCAAGTTTCATTATATAAGACGTTGGTCCTTCTTTTGAAAACACTTCAGGTCAGTGTAGACATTGCATTATGTTCTTTGTTGAATTAAAGATGTTTAAATAAGAAAAGAAGAAGAAATAACAAAATAGGAGGGGAATGGATCTTCGGCCTGTTCAGCCTAAAGCCACAAGAATCCAGCTTTCTTTTTGAATGAAGCAAAATACAGGCCAATGTGAACAAATGACAAATCAATTTTTGGTACATACATACAAACACGATACAAGCACAGTACAATGGTGCACCACCACTCCCGTGTCGGGCAGACTTTCCAGCAGGTCCTATACTGTCAGATCCCCCCACAAGCAGTTCTTTCTAAGAGCTTTCTTGGTCTCCCAAATCTTGCTTTGACTTCCACAGTTCCCCTAAACTGCCCATTTTTAATGTCTTTAGTCTCCTGTGTTGGGAGGGATGCACCAGGGTTGGGACGAATTAACGCTCACCTGTATTTGTAACATAATCTGAAGGATTAGTATATTAAAGTAATGTAATCTGATTGCATCCAGTTACTTTTTGGTTTACTTGTCTTTTTACAGCCATAAATACAAGAGAAAAACTTCCATCTCATTACCATCTCCTCTCCACTTTGAACAGTCTTGTGTCCTTGTGAAGCAAATCCACTGTCGGCTACATTATACATACCATTACAACTGGACTAAAACTGTATGTCCAAAAACAGAACTTAAAAATTGAACTGATTTTGTAGTATTTTGAAAGTTTGAAGTATTTTGGAAGATTTCTATCAGTCCATTCATCGTAAAATGACCAAACATCTGATTGAAACAAACAGCTTAGACCAACATGGGTTCTAGGCTCATCTAAAACCTAAACTGGTTTATACTGGTCTGGCTTGTGGGTGTATGCTGGTTTTTCTAGCAGGACAGTCAGAGAGGATATAGAAGATTTAGATTGACGAGTTACACCAGCACACTTTTTTAGCAACAGCACATCCAGGAGTCAGCCAATCATATACATTTACATTTATAGCATTTAGCTGATGCTCTTATCCAGAGCGACTTACAAGGTTACTCATATTACAGAGGAGGGTCAGTGTAGTGTTAGGAGTCTTGCCCAAGGACTCTTATTGGTGTAGCGCAGCATAATCACCCAGACTGGGAATCAAACCCCAGTTTCCCACGTGGTGTGGCAGCTTACTGGCAGGTAGTGGTGTTATCTGTTGCGCCACACCAACCACCATATAGCAACGCTAGCTCGTCTACATGGATTCAGTGGCTAATTTCTTACCTTCAAATGTTCCTTTAAATTGGAGTCTTTTGAAGCTGAAGGAATATTTACTGCTGAAAGGCCTACTTTACTAATTTATGTTCTAGAGTGATATTCTTTACCTTTTCGATACTCCACCAGGGGCGCTGTTTCTCTTAACTAACTAGGTGTAATACATAACAGCACACAAAAAAGAGACAGGATTAATATCAACAACAGCGGTATCTCACACTCAACACACACTCATTCACTCCATTAGGAACAAACATGGTAACAGTAGTGATCCTGTTTAGGCTGGAATGCAATCCTGCTTACAAGCCCTGTGTCTTTTAAATGTACCTGCAATTTAATGACTTCACTGTAAATGTAACGGATCACAGTTACTGTTTTTTTTTTCTAAATGTATCCTGATTACGTTACATGTACATGCCGTTACATGTATTTCGTTACTACCCAACCAGTCATAATGGGTCAGTTTAGGAATAAGTTAATTAAGTTCTGTAAAGGTGCCCAAACTTCTGCACTCATCAGACCAGGGGTGCCAAAACGTTTGCATAAAGTGGTGAAACTAAAAAATGGCAAAAGTGGACCTAAAGTACTACAAATAAACTAAAAAATCTCTTATGTGTATGTTCCATCTATTCAGAAATGTAATTCTGGACATGAGCGACGTATTTGGAAGCACTTTTACCAAAAAGGAAGCTGTTGGGATTCGTCCAGCTTTCAAAGTACGCTGCCTCTTCATTGTAAGTCACAGAGCGTCCACTGACCAAGTTCCAGGACAAATTCTGCTCCTAAGGATATGTGAATGTAGCTGTACTAATGTGATCTCACCCCTCACTTAACAGAAAGCCTACAGCAATGCTTACCTGCACTGAACCTCCATGGCGTTTCATATCTGACATTGGCCTACAGAGTGAATTCCCAAATCGGCCTTCTGCCGTTTACTGTCTTCTATTAATCTGAAGTGTGCGTATATAAATATATGTATATCCCTATTTCTGACTCATCTCCACAGGGCAGAGATCTCATTAAGCTAAAGCCGTGCATCCATTGGCTCCATGTTATTTCCTATCTTTAGGTCAAGGATGAAAATGTACGAACATTGGGGCTTTTTTTTGCATTTACGCCAAGTGTGTTTTAATCCCCCTGAGGTCAAAAACCAAACACACACATGGATTACTCTGCGGACAAACAAACATGGGATATGATTGTGCCCATCGTAGAGAGGAGGCAGGCGGCGAGATGGAGGAAAGGAGGGGGGATCCATTTTGAGATAGTGGGGCATTAGCAAATCATCAGCATGTCATGTTTACCTGCCATCGGCCGCATTAGATCAGCTTAAGCCTTTTAGAGGTATTTCCAGCGATAAGTAGTGAGGGAACGCTCTCTTTTGCCTCACAGAATTTTAAAGCCAGTTGCTGAGCCACTACTCCAATCATTCACTCAAGGCCAGGTTTAATATTGTATCAGCACTCAAGCACATTGGCCTATAGGTAATCCTGTGAGTGACCACTGCGTTGAACTCATTCCACTGATACCACACTTAACTTCACTGCAGTTCTGCACTGGGCCAGAGAATGTTGAACTGTGTGTTCTTTGGTATAGTTGAACAATGAGACGTCAGGACATGGAACTGACAAACCTCCAACACTGCTATCTCTTGTTGGCTGCAAACCAGGCCAATCCCAAACCCCCAAACTGTTAAGTAACAGCCTTTACTCCTTTTATTTACATCTCCAAAATTTACATAAACCCCGCCCACTAGCATAAGCTCTAGTCAAAGCTGGTGAAACATTAAAACGCGATGGCAACTGCAGGAGAATATGGTGTTGTTGATACTGGAGAGCAGCTCATCACCTCCAGACTGTTAGTTATGGGAATACGGGTTGCTACATGAACCAGGCCTCGTGACTGTGGCTTGAGGACCAAAGGAGAGCTCAAACTCAAACTGGAGCTAAACACACATCAGAAAGGGAAACCACCGGCTTATTTTTTTACTGGTAAGACTTGAGATCTTTATCTTATCAGCTTGCTAACAGCACATTGCGCTGAGAGGACACAACAAGAGGACAGCAACTTGCCAACTCTTACAGGCCTTCTGAAGTAGGTAAGGGGGAGCACCCCCTACTGTTTAGCTCTTTTGGGGCTGGAACAACCTGAATCTCAGTCAATATCACAACAAACAAAAGCATTTGAAGTTTGTAACAAAGTTTCAATAACATTAAGAACATGGATTAGTTGGACAAAAGTATTGGGACCCCTGCATGGTTTCTTCCAAAATTAAACGGTACCAAAAAAGGGTTGCCCTGTAATTGTCCTGTTGGAGTAACTGTCTTTACTGTCCAGAGAAGAAGTCTTTCTACTAGATTCTGTGTAGAGCATTGCTGTGAGGATTTCATTGCATTCTGCGACAAGAGCATTAGTGAGGTCAGGATGTTGGATGATCACCCACCCTACCTCATCCCAAAAGTATAATTTCATGGTGCCAATAGGTCTATGTTTATCTGCTCCAGAGAGTCCTATTCTATCGGCACTCTACTTCTCTACAGGAACTAGGCAAGCTGTGTATGTGTGCATTTTCCCATCAGGGTCAGCAGTGGGTACAACTTAAAGTAGCTAAATACATTTATTAGATGGGGTGTCCACAAACTTTTGACCATTTAGTGTAGCCAGCATACCTGCTACAGACTAACCAATCCTTTCATTCTGCCATGGTTTACTCTTGGATCGATACTATTTGCCCTGCCTTTGGTCGCACAAAATCGAGCCTCCAGCACTCATTAATGCCCCTGTTTCACCTACGTGTGTGTTTGTGTGCACATATATGTGCGAGAGATTGCCTTTAGATAGTATCCTGCACCAGACAGTCATTCTCCTCGACTCAGACAGCCACGCATCTCACCGCCGCCCCCTCCAAACCGTGTTTGACAGCTCGTCCTCTGACACAACTGCCCTGCGGCTAGAGGGAATCTCAAGCTTTAACAATTTATCATTGCTGAGCTTTTGTTGGCAATACAGTGCCAAGCCAAGGGAACCTGTATACACAGGGCTGGGCTGATCACAACTGGCATGCCTTGAAACCTTGTTGGAGCAACAACAGTGACTTCATGTAAATACCAAAAGCCTTCGGAGCCTGGAATCTGGAGGATCATCAGTGGTGGGCCAACTACTGATACTGAAGCCACCCTCCCCCCCCTTCGCTTCCTCTTTCCCTCCTTGCTCCAATGTCAAGGTATTACTGAGTGTGTATTTAACCTCCAATCCTCTTAGGCGACCTACACCTCTGCTGCACAGACGCGTCCAAGCGTTGCTGCTGCTGCCAACCTCACTTGCCAAAATTGAGGCATCAGGCTCAAAAGTATTTCAGTAAAGCTGCCAGACCTCCAGATTAAAGCATTTGTAAACTCCACTGTGGACGAATTTGAAAAGATCTGCTGTTTATGTCATGGAATGCCTGGAGTGGCAAGGATGGAGGCGAGGCCACTTTACAGCTTTTCAAACATTTAAAAGTGGGATTTTCCCCAAAAAGATGACCCATAACCATAACAGGTACCAGCTACAATAAGAACAGTGGATTCCCATGCCTTTAATAGGCATCCACTGGTGTCTACAAGTGTCTTGTGGGTGGTTCCTTGGCATGCATGGCCAGTATATCTTCATATCTTCATAACGTCTCCATCTCTCTTGGTGTGGACCAGTCAAACTTTTTATTTAATTTAACTGGATACAAGCTCTCTGAATATTTAAAAAGGGAACATTCCTAAATATGATCCATGATCATTGCTGGCAAATGGGTGGCAGCTACAATAAGAAGATTGGATTCTGAGGCCCGCAAAATTATGCCTCCATTGATATCCACCAATGAGTGTAGAAAACATGGACGCCGTAGTTCCAAGCTCATTCCGGTCTATAGAAATAAAGCCAAAACCAAATTGGCAACCAGAGTAGAGACCAGAGGCAGAGCCAGATTCTCCTACTCATTTGGTAGCATGTGTCTCAGACCACCTTCACTGAGCTTACAGTGCAGAAGCAGAGTGTATTCGTCCCCTGGATATCCAGTTAGTGTAATGTTCTTATTATGTTCTAATTAACAGTAAAAGTGAAGAAAGGGCGTGTAAAAGAACAGAAAGGGTGTGATGCAGGTCCTGCAGGTGACCGGTCTCTTCCAGCCATTCCTAAGTGATTTCTGGAGAAAAATTAAAAATGGGCCAATATAAGCACATGGAAAACTAACTTATGTGATTTGGAGAGAATGGAGATGGAAAGACACTTTAGAGTAGGAAAATGAGATGGAAAATAGGCAAGTTTATCAATAAAATATACAAGGATGGGCAGAGGTACATGTCATACTGCAACCAGCCAGCAGAGGCGCTAGACTTGTGGTGGCTTTACTTTTGAGAGACTTTTTTTACACCGTTTTCCAGCCACTTTTTGTCTGTTTTTAAATGTTTAAATATGCCTTTAAGACTGATATGTGCAAATGATGTCTGTTCTGATTGGTCACCCTGTTTTGTGCCTGGCCACAGTCTAAAACATTCCTTTCAACTTGAATTCCTTGTCTTATAAATATAAATAAGCTGTAGTCATGCAGATATGCATTCATGGACAAAAATATTGGGACACCTACTCATCATTCCTTATGACTTCTGGGGGGGATGGGCAGAGCTACACATCATGCGGCCACCAGCCAGCAGAGGCGCTAGACCTGTGGTGGCTTTACTTTTGAGAGACATTACGCTGTTCATGTTTTCTGCAGTCATCGGTGTCTGGCATGGCCAGTACATCTTTCGTAGGGTGTAGATATCTTTGGTTTTGGAAGCTACAGGATGAAAAAAAATGTGAACTTGTCCACCAGAATGAGGCATCACATGCTTGTGTGGTTTTCATGACCATTTTTCAATTTCTCCATTTTAACACCTACCTTGTAAGGTGCAGCCCAACCAAGCTTTTTCTTTAGTCTGGTCTATTTTGACAGGTGCATACACTTCACTCATAGCTTAGGGTGTTCCTATTCTTGGGTTTTCGCTTGTAGACTGCTCCATTCAGTGGTCACCACAGGTTTCCAACTGGGTTCAAATCTGGGGACACATCTTCTACTGGAGTGGCTGAAATGAAACATTCATAACAAACAGCATACACTCGTCCACACACACACACAAGCACACTGCGTGCCTGGCTAGAGATAGCATCCATGATTGTCCTGAGCCTCGAGGCAAGGACACAGCAGTGTGTTTGTGTGGCTGCATCTCAACACTGCAGCTCTACCCTCAACCATAAGGACAACGTAGCACACCAGAAACATACACACCTAGCTCACAAGTTCTTACCAGGTGAGCTGGGGTCAACCCTAGGTAGCCCTGAGATGAACCCAGGCAGAACTGCTCTGGGTTCAACTCAAGACTACGGAAAGGTTAATCCAGTTCGCTGACTCAGCAATCAAAATGAACGACTCTCTGCAGAGAGTACAGTCATAAAAAACAAAGCCTTGTAGTGTTTAAAGTAGTTCATTCCTCTCATGGCCAGACAACAATAGCCGTGCTGCTGCTAATCCCACCATTCCAAAGCAGTTAATTGCCCAAAGGACCAAAGCCAATTAGGCAACGTGACAGGGACCTAATAATGGTGCTCATTCGCTTGGTGGATTAGTGGAGACAGCAGCAGTTCAATAAAGCCCAACGCTGAGGCAGATCCCTTGGATTAATGCGATTGTTGGGCCTAAGAATCTACTCAAGCTTCTGTCAGTGTCATGTGATGAAAATAAGGGGTTAAAGCTTCCATAGCGTACATTTTCCTCAAAAAACAACGTCCTCTTGTGATATTTTGGTGGGTTTATGTAGCAAAAACATCCATAATTTATTTTTTACACCATTTTCCAGCCACTTTTTATGTCTGTTTTTTAAAATGTTACTGTGCCTTTAAGTCTGATGTGTACAAATGATGTCTGTTCTGATTGGTCACCCTGTTTTGTGCCTGGCTATGGTCTAAAACAACTTGCAACTTGAATTCTTGCCTCATGAATATGAACCAGCTGTAGTGATGCAGATATGTACTCTATGGCCAAAGTATTGGGACACCTGCTCATCATTCATTATTCTTCCTGAAAGCAAGAATATTATTAAAAACAGTGTTTATCCTGCTTTTGTTGGAGTAATTGTCTACTGTCCAGGGAAGAAGGTTGTCTACTATTTTTTGTTTTGGAGCATTGCTGTGAGGATTTGCATTCGATTGCATTCGGCAACAAGAGCGTTAGTGAGGTCAGGATGTTAGATGATGATCACCACCCCACCTCATCATCCCGAACTCCCCAGGGCATCCCAAAAGTACTGGACCATCATACTGGAACACCAACCATCATCTAGAGAACACAGTTCTCAGTGCTGGGGGGCTTTATACCCCTCTAGCCCACACCTGGCATTAGGCAGCATGGTGCCAATAGGGTCATGCTGATCGGCTCCAGAGAGTCCTATTCTATCGGCAGTACTTCTTTACAGGGACTAGACCAGAGATTTCCAAATAGGCTGTTTTTGCAGTTTAGGTTCTTAGGACTGTGTTTTTATACTATATGTAGAAAATTATTATTAATATTTTTGATGCAGGATATGGGCCCTTTAATGCTAATTAAATGAACAGTATTAGTCCTGTAGGCTCTATTACATATGGTTAATAAAGCATGCAGTTTACCTTTAATGTCTTGATCTCAGTGTTAAATGTTTCACTAGAGGGCCTGTGTGTGTGTGTGTGCATGAGTGTGTGAGAATCTGTTAATCTGTTCCTGAGTGTGTCTGTCTGTGCGTGTGTGTGTGTGTGTGTGTGTGTGTGTGTGTGTGTGTGTATTAATCCGTTTTCTGTCTGTGTGCTCGCACAAGTGCGTCTGGTTGTTTGTGTGTGCATGACCTGAATGGCTGATGACAAATATTTAATCAGCAGCACGGCGCTGTGTGTGGCAACAACAGCTTTACGCCTGGAGCGAGAGAGACACAGAGAGAGAGAGAGAGGGAGAGAGAGAGAGAGAGAGAGAGAGAGAGAGAGAGAGAGAGAGAGAAAGTGAGGTAAACAGAGTTAATGGGGATCAATTCTGTGAAAATGGCCGGAATAAGCTCATGTCCTGAAAACTCCTCTTAATGTGTGTGTGTGTGTGTGTGTGTATGTGTGTCCAGCCAGCAGCTGTTAATCTGGAGCATAATCAACATCATGTCTGCCAGGATTCTGCGTCACTGTCGCACTTTTCTGTGTGTGTGTGTGTGTGTGTGTGTGTGTGTATTTGTTGGGGAAAGTGAGGATAAACAGTGTGTGCGTGTGTGTGTGTGAGTCTCTCTCTCTTTGTGTGTGTGCGTGTGCATGTGTGTGTGTTTCTGCATCAGTGTCAGGTAAGGGCAGACTTCAAGGCACATCACTGCAAAGCTACAGCCTGGACAGAGCCACACAGTCAGGGGAGCGCAATGCAGCACTGCACTGCTGCACTATGAGATACAGCTAATAAACCGCTGCTAAACTGACAGATCCAAGCTACGTGTTCTAGCTAATGGGTTCTAGCTACATAGTAGAACACTTTGTGTGATTCTCAAACGTTAAGCTGTTCGGAGGCATGATGTTTTGGGTTATGTAATTGATCGTAATGCCATCATGGGGACAGATTCATGGTTGTTTACAACCTGGCTAGCTTCAGTTAGTCCCCTAACAACGGCCATCCCCAATATCGGCCTATTCTGTGAGGTTGCAACTCTTGTAAGGTTGGACAAGCTTCACAGGCACAAATCCCTCTTAACTTCACGTAGATTCACTCCATTATGTTCGTTTTTCAGTTTACAGTGCCATGCTAGCTAGCTGCACTGTGCTGTTGAAGCAGTTAGTCCCCCAACAACGGCTGTCCCCAATACTGGACATAATGGAAACTCTTGGAAACTCATAATGGAAAAAACACACATCTGAAAAAATATTTAAACATTGCTAACAACGTTGTAATCTTGCATATCTAGAGCAGAAATGCACAATATGTGGAAGTGTCCGATATTGGGAACGGCCATTGTTAGGGGGTATCACAGATTCAAGCTACGTGTTCTAGCTAATGAGTTCTAGCTACGTAGTAGGGCACTTTGTATGATTTTCACTCGTCAAGCTGTTCGAAGGGATGATGTGTTTATGTAATTGAGTTAAAGCTAGCATGGTGGCAAATTTATTGTTGTTTACAACCTGGCTAGCTTCACAGTTAGTCCCCTAACAACGGCCATCCCCAATATCCGGCCTATTTTGTGAGGTTTTAACTCTTGTAAGGTTGGACAAGCTTCACAGGCACAAATTCCTCTTAACTTCATGTAGATTCACTCCATAATGTTCGTTTTCCAGTTTACAGTGTTAGCTCGATTACATAACCCAAAACATGATCCCTCCAAACAGCTTGACAATTGAGAATCATACAAAGTGTCCTACTAGTTCTCATTAGCTAGAACACATAGCTTGGATAGCACATAGCTGTGTCCCTTAACAATGGCCAACCCCAATGTCAGCCAGTTCTGACAGTTCCTTGTATGGGTAACATACTTGGTGAAATAAAGAGATTCTGATTCTGATTCTGATTCTTCTGAATATTGTGCATTTCTCTCTATAGCTGCCCAAGAGTACAACATTGTTAACAGCGTTTTTGCCTCTCTAAAAAATTTGCCTCTCTAATAAAATTTTTTTGCCTCTCTACGGTGAGAGCTTACATTTTTTGACGAAAGCACAGAAGTGGCCAATTTGGGGACGGCCATTGTTGGGAGACTAACTGCAATAACAATGCTATTGTCATGGTGTTCTTGGAAGGACTTCTTCTTGAAAGGAGACTCGTGACCACCGTCTTTCAGTTGCAATAATGAAACATTTTATTCCAATCAAAAGTACAGTGTGGAGAGAGCCTGCCAATTCTCTGTGCCCCTCTGCTCTCTTTCCCTTTACAGAGGAACACCTCACGTTTTATACTCTTCTACAGGTCATGTGTTGTTGCACTGTTTCCATACATAGGATGTCACTGTCTAACTCCACGATGGGTGTAAATCAACTGTCACATACTATATTTGTTCAGTTCATGTATGGCTTTACCAAATTAGGCCTGGGAATGGATCACATTCTCATTTTTCAAGTCCGACCCATGGGCCTCATCGTATTATCTCACAACTACATACCATTCCTTCAGATCTATGAACACTCGCAGAGCCAGTGTATATACACTACACTATGCTAGCTAGCAAAGCAAACTGGAAATAATATAATATAATCTGTAAAAGATTATATTAATCTCCCTAGCAGTGACGCTAGCCATCTGACTTCTTTCTGAATTTGCCACCTAGAAGAAAAAAATCCCAAACAACCTGCTTTGTAGTTTCACAGTCCCCTCCCACCTTCAAGATACATCATCGGAAGGGGGTTTTCAGAATATTTAAAGATGAATATCTTTTTTTCTAAAACTGCTGCAGCATCAGCGTAAGAGATGATTAGGCCTGTTTACAATAGTGATGGGTATATTTTTCATGTTGGCCAAAGGGCCCCTTTAATAAACAATCATTACTGCATGATTATCCCCTGCCTGTGTACACATTCCATCATCCCCAACCTGTTACACATTATGAATGAAGAATTACAGTAGTGGGGTGCTATGACACAGACGGGCTATTAGGAAATCCCACCCCACTCATGCATTTTAAACATGCATTGCTAATCCAAAACGCATTGGCAGACCAACAGATATTTGATTGTGTTCTTGGGGATTAGGCCTTTGTGCTGTGTGGCTGCCACATCAACAATCAGCAACACTTTGTGCACCTGCCAGTCCACTGTCCTGGCAGTTTCGGGGACTCCTGGCGGTAAAAAAGTGGAACTGCAACAACTCTCACTGGTCAGGCTCTAATGTGAATCTGTGCACCAAAGCAGAAAGAAGTGGCTGCATATAGACCAGTCTGGGCCTGCTTAGTCTGCTGACAGTTCCGGCAAAAAATCAAAATGTGTAGTATTAGTAAAATGTAGTATTATGGTCACATGGAGGTACTGATTTTGGGCTCCCTTGATTTAGATAGGACACATTAACCTCCTGTAAGCTATCTGGTAAAAGTCAGTTGATTTTCAACAGTGTTAGGTTGAGGGTTAGGACCTCCTCAATTGCTTAGGTTTAGGTTTTAGGTTTAGGTAAAATAAAGGGGTTAGATTAAGGGTGAGCTTTAGGATCAATGAAGCTTAAGGTGAATTTAATAGATGTTTATTATCTGTAGTATAAACAAATCATCTACAGCACCATTTCCACCATTGTACACAGGTTTTTACCACAGCAATGGAAAATCCATCTTTATTGTAAATACATTTGTGGAAATATCATGTAATCATGTAAACCAGCACGAGTTTGGTGTCATTTTTTCTTTATCATATTAATTTATCTATTGGGCATGAATGAGTTGGCTGGTGTTGCTTTCACAGCATTTGCTCTAATAATTGTATCCAAAATTGCCAAAATTGAATGTACGTAAAGGGCCACCACTACGATTTCCCCAGGCATCCAGGCCATGAGCCCATGTGTGAATAGAGAGTCCTACCGTGCCTCTTGCTCATGCTACACAGGCGTCACCTCTTGCCTAATGCGTGAAAAGGGTCATGATGATATGGACATTTAAACATATGGACATCCGGACATTTCCTGGAGTTCATATGTGTTCTTGGATATTCGAAAGGTGCTACAAATACGATTGGTAAACATAGCATTTTTATAAACCCACATTACTAATGTTAGCACTTGTTAGCACTGTTGGCTATTGGTTAAGGCTGCCATAACAAATTATGCTAAATTAGCAACAAATAATAAAACCGCAATCTCAAGGTTTTCTCAATATAATGAGATGAATTCCTGAATAATATAGTTATTCCATAATATAGTTTTATATAAAAGTAGTAACTGTTTATTTGCTATTTTATAATTTTTTCTAGGCCTGTCTTTTACCTTTACCCCCCTGCACCCCCCCAAACAATAGTACTGTAGCAACCCATTCTGGGGCATTTCCACTATGAAACCGTAGCACTGTTTAGTAGGTCACAGTGTTAAAGTGTTGTTGTCAGTGGTCCTGTCAAAATGTGACCGACATGGAGATTGACAGGCCGCGCTGGGTGCTAATGGTGACAGGCCGCGTAGTGTGATGCACGAATACGTGTGTGTATGTGTTTGTTTACAAGAAAGCAGATTAATGTCACTCACAACTTACCAATCAAAACAGATTACCCATACCTTGGCACAGGATCAAGCAAGGCAACTGGGAAATAGGGGCTTCTCAGGGCTGGACTGGTCACAGGGATTGACGTCTTGCGCTACAAGGACGGCCACCTGACCACAGACCTTCAAACTGAAGGTGATATTTTGTTTTACAGGAGCATGTCGTGAACAAATGTCTTATCTGCTAACACACACACACACACACACACACACACACACACACACACACACATACACACGCGTCAGGTATTGGGGTCATGTGCCATATGTATTATATAAGCACCCATATGTAATAATATGTCCGATGTATATTGTATGAATGCAAGTGTTATATGTAATGTGTTATATAAATGTAATTACTTATATATAATATGCCCTATATATATATATATATATATATATATATATATATATATATATATATATGTATGTATATATATATATATATATATACATATATATATATATATATATATGTATGTATATATATATATATATATACACTGTATGTAAGTACCTATATACCTATATACAGTAATATGCCCTGCATGTACTGTATTATAGAAACTTTATGTAATATTTTTATGTAACTTTATGTAATATGTGCCTCCATGTAATAAGTAACAATGTGTCCTATATGTATTATATTTAAATATAAACGTAATATATATACTATATGTATTATATAAATAAAGGTATTGGTATGTAAAAATATGTCCTATAGGTATTATATAAATTAAAGTGCCTATATGTAATATGTCTTGTATGTATTATAAGTACCTATATGTTACAGTGTCCTCTATGCATTATATAACTGTAAGTGTCTATATGTAATATATCCCAAATATATAATGTAAATGTTGGTACCAATCTGTAACAAATGGTCCTTTATGTATTATATAAATGTACAAATATGTCCTATATGTATTTTATGTACCTACATGTAACATGTCCTATATGTATTATATGAACCTATTTGTAACAGTGTCATATATGTCCCTATATGTAATAATATGCGCTTTGTGTGTTATATAAATGTAAGTATGTATGTGTAATAATGCAACATATGTATTATACATACGCCCAGAACCAAACCAATGAAAAATGAAGAATGCAGCTTTTGTAAAAAGCACTTTACAAATACAGGACCCTTTTTGTCCTGACAATTTACTGATCTCTCTCTCTCTCTCTCTCTCTCTCTCTCACACACACACACACACACACACACACACATACACACACACAGAGCTCTTAATAGAATCAAATATTTATAGTCACTCACTCTCCATTCCTGCTCATGTTGAATAGAGACCAAAAGGAGAGTGAATATGTGTGTGTGTATGTGTGCATGTGTGTGTGTGTGTGTGTGTGTGTGACTGAGAACACCACACTGTGTAAATTTAGTCTATACGTCCGTCTTCAGTCAGTGATGTGTCTGTCACTCACTGCAGCCTGCACTGCTTCAGGTGCAAGAGCACAGATGGGAGGTCGAAATGCATTGTGGGAAAATGCCTTGCATATAGCACGACCCTGTCCTTCTTCCCCAGCTGCCAGAGAGTGGTACGCTCCCCCCGAGGCCAAGTGCTCGGCTGCGGATCCCACCTAAAGGTGGACGGGTCATATCATGTTTATGTTCAACACAAAAGCCCTCTTGAGATGTTCCCAAACATGCCATGGAAGCAAAAGATTAGAGGAGTGATGATGTGACAGTCCCTCGGCATCCAGCTCAGCCACATCCGCCCTGTCCAGGAGGCGCTGCTGACCATATTCCAGCTGACACTAGTGCAGTCTCACAGCAGTCTCACATAGAACTGACCACTGTGAGCATTCGGAAATCCAGTAAATCAATGAAATGCTTTACAGATATTTTATTCTGATTTTATGTTGCTGTCCGAAATGGATAGCAAATGATTTGATTCGAGTCTGTAGGAAATGACTCAGTGAATCAGAGAATCTTAAAATTCACCACTGTACATCCAATTGTGTCCAGAATCAGCTGTGTAGCTTAGGGGTGGGCAATAAGGGCTGGAGTCCAGCCCTGTTTGCTGATTCCTTGCTCTAACAGACCTACTAATCACAACACTGTGCAGGAATTGCCCTCCCTTGGTCTAGCTGATGGTTTGAGGTCTATTCTGAAAATGTCTAAGGTAGTCCTCCTTCTGCATTATTCCATCCACTTTGTGCAGTGTACGAGTTCCACTAGCAGCAACACAGCCCCAGAACATGATGCTACCACCACCATGCTTAACAGTTGGTAGAGTCTACAGTGGGTTTTAATGCCTCCCGCAAACATCTTTGTCTCTTCTGACCATTAAACTTTCCTCCAGAAGGCTTTTCCTTATTTTCATAATTAGCCAAGCATGAAGCAGGGGTTTCTGGGGTTTCTTGGACGGCAGCCTCTCAGTCCATGGCAATGTTAAGCTTGCTTGACTGTAGACAGTGACACTGGTGTTGTAGCAGCTTCCAGTTCATACGGCAGGCCTGACCCTGGGTGGTTCTTGGGTTGTTTGTGACCGTCCGAACCAATTTCTTCTCAGCTTTGGATACAGTTTGCGTCTTCTTCCAGAACTTGGCAAAGTGGCTTGACTGCAGACAATGACACTCATATCCCTTTTATCATTAAAGCCCCAATATTTCCTTGAGATCCGTGTCCATGATGAGTGCATGTAAACTTGCAACAACAACTATAGACAGGGAAATGCTTTAGTCTGATCAGATTTGATTCTTTAGAAATAATTCAAAGTATCAGGACTTCTTCTGTGGGTCTGATTCTTTGGGCATGATTCAGAATCATTATAAAAAAATGCACAAAATTTATAAATGCTATTCGTGCAGTTCTGGAAGATAGACAACAAAATGATTAAATTTACAGTCTTGATTCATTACAAAATGATTCAGTGCCTCATCAAGTCTCAAACTTCGCCCATGATTCGCGATTCAAGGAGTTGTTCCTACAGTAGTGGAATATGAATGACAACAACAATAATATGTATTTATTTATTTATTTATTTATACTCTTGTAAATACAACTTTATTATTTATTCATGTGCCGGGGTCATGTGCTGTATGTATTATATAAGCATCCATATGTAATAATATGTCCTATGTATATTGTATGAATGCAAGTATTGTATGTAATATTGTGTCCTATATGTGTTATATAAATGTAATTACCTATATATAATATGCCCTATATGTCTTTTTTATACACACACACTGTAGGTAAGTACCTTTATACAGTAATATGCCCTGCATGTACTGTATTATAGAAACGTATTTATATAATGTGCCTCTATGTAATATGTAACAATGTGTCCTATATGTATTATATTTAAATATAAATATAATTTATGTACTATATGTATTAATAGAAATAAAAGTACCTATATGTAAATATATATCCTATAGGTATTATATAAATTAAAGTGCCTATATGTAATATGTCTTGCATATATTATAAGTACCTATATGTTACAGTGTCCTCTATGCATTATATAAATGTAAGTACCTCTATGTCTTCTATGTATTATGTCAACTCTCAAAATTCAAGGAGTTGATCCTACAGTAGTGGAATATAAATGACAACAACAATAATATTTATTTATTTATTAATTTATTTATACACATGTAAATACAACTTTATTATTTATTAATGGGCAATAAATAAGTGTATGGTTTAACTGATAACTAATTGATTATTATGATTGTTTACAACAATTTTTTAAAGATGAACACAAATAAATCACCACCTCCTACTCTCCATTGTGTGTGTGTGTGTGTGTATGTTTCCATACATCAGGATTAGCTTCCCTAAGCAGGAACGTGGTTACTGGGTATGTGTGTGTGCGTATGTGTGTGTGCAGCAAATGACTGTATTACCACCACAATGTACAGCAGACGCATTAACACTGGGGAGCATAATTACACTAAAGCCATTCTATTGTCTCTCCATGTCTGTGTGGGTGTGTGTGTTGGGTGTGTGCATGTGTGTGTGTGTATGTGTGTGTGCGTGTGTTCCACTTTGAGCTTAACAATGTGGGTATTAGTGCATGAGGTGTGACCAGGGTTTTTCTGCTAATTACCATCATGCATAGGGGAGCTAATCCCAATGTATGGAAACACACACACACACACACACACACACACACACACAGACATACACACAAGCTGAAAAGCTGCTTTAACTGCAATCATTAGTATTGGCAGGACTTACGTCGGGGACACGAGTTGACAACATAGTAAAAAAATCCTTGCCAGCATTGACCTACCCTGTCACACCCGCACCCGCACCCGCAGAAACACACACACACACACACACACACACACACACACACACACACACACACACACACGCACATGCACACACAGATAGCATGCGAAGCCTGCTTATTTATAATATATACATATGCTTCATGCATGAGCATTGCATGTGTGCCATCCATACACTAGTGCTGCACTAACTGTGTGTGTAAGTGTGTGTAAGTGTGTGTGTCTGATTTTGTGTAGCTAGGCTTCGAGGCTGTGGAATTATCCACCCCTAATGCTACATTACTGTAACTCCTCTTGCTCAAACACACACAAACACACACACACACACTGACACACCACACCCACCCACACACGCAGGTCAGCGGCAGGTCATGGCGCATAAACAGAACCACACACGGGTCATGTGGAGTTCAGTGTGCATAGACTGAGCTCAGCGCAGGTCAACTCGAGTTCAGCGCACGCAGCCAGTGAATGGAGGTGTAACGTGTGAAGCAGGCCAGTAGTATTGGTGCCTCTGGGCTAAATGCGTGTGTTTGCTGCAGGATTCTGGGTCAGTCGCCTACGGCCCGGCGCTAGGTGCAGATATTCGGAGTGGGGGGAGGCTGAAATAAGGGTGAACGAAAAGAGGGTGAGTGGTATGGCGAGGTTGGCTGATTTAATTAATTCATTAGGTCAAGTCATTAGGGGTTACCATATATAACATACAGCAATGAATCATTCAAGCTAGAGTTTTTATAAATAATGACATAAAAATGTGAAAATAGTAATTTTCGGAACATTTTATGTGTTTGAAACAGTGATGCTAGTTACGTTTTATTGCTCCAACTCCAAAACAGCTATTAGGGTCCATCAACTGTCCGCCATGCTCGCAAAGTCCTTTTAAAAAATTATTTATTCATTCATTTTTATAAACACCTTAAAGGAATAGTTGGGTAATCAATCGAATGTGCATGATTTATCACTGACCCCAGCTGCCATCAAAAGGCTAAGCTATATTTGCTATCTGAGGTTTGCTTCTTTAGTTTAGAACAGGAGATACTAGGCTAACATTGCTAACAAACAGTGGACCTGGGCTGTCACCAATCTCGCCTTTGTGAACACATTCGCTTTAAAAATTTACCAGAAGCTATCTCATAACCCAGTCTGACTCACTTTCCTGACCAATCAGCTCCCAGTTTCTTTCAAACACTACAGTCAGGTCACTTCTTGTGTGTGTGTGTGTGTGTATGTGGTACACACTCTGGAATGATATCTGTGGTTGCTGATCTTCTGGTGTGTAATAACTGGTTTATAGTGGGTGAATGTGCTGTGTGGGACTTGGGTTTCTATAGCTAGAGTGTGTGTATTGGCATTAGTGTTAGCCTCCACTTGGTTCTCAATGGGTTCTTCAGTGCTGGTTTATAAACAGAGAAAGGTGAGTGAGCGGTTCTCCTGTTTTCCCGCTGGTAAAACGGAGTGTTTCAGTGAGAGTTTTATAAAGGGTCTGTTTTCATGTTCCACTGTAAAATAGCTCCACACTGCAGAACCTCAACTCCTTTATTTACCTTATGAGAACATCCGCACTGCTGCTGTCACTTCAAGACTTGATTACTGCAGCTCTCTTCTGCCTGGTCTCCCTTTGCCAGGCCCCTGCAACTTATCCAGAATGCAGCAGCACGGGTCGTCTTCAACGTTTCAAACCCCTGACGCTGGCCCACAAAGCCAAGAATGGTCCAGCTTCTCCATACTTGATGGCAATGGTAAAAAGCCGATCTGCACCAAGAGCCTTTCCAGCTTCAAGTACGGCTCGGCTCGACACGCCATCCTTTAAGATCCACGGAGGACAAGCATCCAGGCTTTTTTCTGTCCTGCACCGAAGTGGTGTAATGAGCTTCTCCTGGGTGTCCGAACAGTAGAATCCAAGCTCACTGTCTTCAAACCCAGACTGAAGACCCACCTTTTCTGGGAGTACTTGGGCAGAGTGTAGTGTTGAGTATCGTGGTCTCTTTGTGGTATCTTTGGATCCTAGTCTATACAAACTAGCTAAGTGTATTTTCTGAGTAAACAGTGAAGTGCTTGTGTAAGTCACTCTGGATAAGAGCATCTGCTAAATGGCTACAGTGTAAATGTAATCCTAATCATTTTGTATATTAACTGTCTGTCATGTAGCTTTAAGAGGCGTTAACCACTTCATTTCACCCCGAGCCACTGTTAATTACTTTGTTTACGACTTAACCCAAAATCCAAATAAGCACAACTCAGCCAGTTTGCGCTGTGGTGTAATTACTGAGTAATTAGCCCTACAATTTAATAAGGCTGTGAAATTCTTAGGAAAAATGAGATGTTAATACAAATGAATACACATTCACATAATGTCCTACATAGAAACCCAAAGCCTCACCGTGTCAGATCATCGCGTTCCTGTACATACAGTATCTCTGAAAGCCTCAATGCTAAAGCATGTGTTTTTGTACATGATACCGTTAAAGCAATCATTTCACAAACCCGTGTACATCTGAAAACCTTATGCGTGTAAGCCTTTGAATTTGCATGGTATTGTGGGAACTGTAGTGGCTTAGATTACAAGTATGGCCATGGTAACTGTAGTCTTGTTTGCCCCCCCTTCTCTCTTTCTCTTATGTTAGTCTCACTTTAGTGACAAGTTAGCTTAGTTAGCTAAGTAGCTTCGCAAGCATTATTAGAGTACTGCAAACAGCACTAAACTAATAGATCCCAGCCCACAGAAAACACTCAGTTAATTAAAAAGTCTGAGTCTGAAAAGAGTCTGAGGTTGCTCAACACAGCCCACAGTCTTGTCTCAAAAATTCAAGAGGCAGTGCAGGAATTGCAGTGGAATCTAGCTTGGGTTGCCAGAGAAAATTTTGTGCCAACCAGCTAAACATGGGAAGCCACTGATCTACTTTGGCTGAGATTCAAGCAGTAACCTCTCACCTCCTCTATCGTCACATAATCCTGCAACCTGAATAGAGGGAGGGAGAGAGAAGCTTTTTGGTTAAGGGCTCGTGTACACCTAAAGCTAAAACAACAACATGTAAAATTCACCAAGTTCCTGGCTTTTTGGCTCCCAAACTGCACTCTTGACATTAATATTGCAAGACACACGTCTTTGAGGTGGACAGTTGAGCCTCCATGTCCTTCTGTTAGGCTGTGAGTACATAGTAACAACAAAAACAACAAAATGTGTTGCTTTTTTATTTGGCATAATAGGTTTAGTGACTTCTGGAGCTACAGGGTAGAATGACCGGTTCATGATGGTCATATTTGGATTAGCAGTGTAAAAAAATAATAAAATAAATAAATAAATATATATTTTGGGTTTAATATGTCCCTTTTTTTCACACTTTGGTACTGCCAATTAACCCAATCATTCGTAGATCCCCCTAGCACTAGCAAAGCTCCCAACACTAGGAGGGTAAGGACCTAAGACTTCTCCAGACTACCCACTCGGAAAGAGCACAGCCAATTGTGCTCAATGAGACTCTGGCAGCTGATGGCAAAGCAGGATGGCTCGGGATTTGAACTTGTGACTATGACAGCTTTGCTAAATCTGTCTCCCTTACAGTATCGCAATATATCGTTAATATATTGAATTGTAACCCCTGTATTGTGAACGGCAGGTTCTCCAAATTTACAGTCCTAATTTCAATACTTTCTCACAGATTTGAAAAAGTCCCTTTCTATCACTCACAATTTCATTAAGGTCATATAGACATGTTTAAGATAGACTTGATGTGCTGGTGTTCCACAATTCAAGTTATTAGTACATTTACATTTACATTTACGGCATTTAGCAGACGCTCTTATCCAGAGCGACTTACAAAGTGCCACCAAGGCCCAGGCCTGCCATTTGAACTGCAAGCTGCTGAAACAGCAGTGTCTACAGTCTACAGTCAAGCGAGCTTTCCATCGCCATGGACGGAGAAACGGTAAAACAACGGGCGTCAGATGGGAGGGTAAAAGGGGCAGGTGTGGCGGCTGCTTCCTCATGTATATGTATATGCTTCCTTGTGTATATATATATGGGTTGGAAGCTTGGTGGCGAATATCAGAACCTAAAAAGCTAAAAAACGCAACGTCTTGGTCTCCATGCTGTGTGCGTTGCCATGGTAACATAAACAAAGTCTGTTCGCCAGTCATGCAAAGTCTGTTCGTTTAACACCCAAATTTTGTATCATGCCAAAATTCAGTACATCAGAATGTGTTCCCAGGAGCTTTAATCATCGTATAGGATCGTCTGGCCACAACCGTATGTATGGAAACACAACAGGGATATAATACACTGGGCAGTGGAAATGGGTGGATCACTGATCCGGTCACTAATCCTGATGAGTCAGTTTCCTGTGACCGGACGAGAACAGCGAACAGCGCGCAGGTAAGGAGCTGTCCAGTATTGGCCAGCAAGCAGCTTTAGGTAATCTGCCTGCGCTTCAGGACAGATAAGCTTAGATTTGCACGGAGGGGGAAGCACTTTTGTTTCCAAACGCCACATTGACATGTTTATCCAACTCAAGCGATAATCCATACGCACCGATGCAGAGGTACTGGCCTATCCTCGGCTCTAGGACTGAGAGCTTACTCACATGATTTGCTTAATGTGTACACACACACACACACACACATACAGAAAGCCTAATCACCCATAAACGCATGAATACTTTCGAAGAAGAGCAGGGGGGTTGGGGAGGGCTGCGCTCTAAATCTGAAGTATGGACCCGACAGTATTTAATCAAGCATTTACTGGAAACAAAAAACACCAAAGGATGTTTATGCGGTGCAGAAACACTGGATCACTGTCCACTCTTTTTTAGCAACGGATTAGCGAGATGGTCAAATGTGGCAGCTCCACTGCACTGTATGCTTCCAATGAAATGTCTTTTCCTGACAACTCTGACCAAACAATAACCATCACAGTGACGGTAATGAGACTGGAAAGCAGGGCTTTCCAGATAAACAAGTTAATAGGCCATTCTTCTGAGAAAGTAGGGATTGTGAAACTCCAGACTTACACTCCACCCATAAGCGTCCTTCAGAGGGATGACATAGGAGAATAAGAGTGTAGCTGCATATGTATTTGCACATGGCACCGTTAATACGGTCATTTCACAAGCCCGCGTGCCACCTTATGCTGTAATCCTTTGGATTTGCATGGTATTGTGGGAACTGTAGTGGTTTAGATTACAAGTATGGCCATGGTAACTGTAGTCTTGTTTGCCCCCCCCCCCACTTCTTGCTTTCTCTTATGTCTTATTGGTGTTATTTTTGTGAGGTCCAAACCACAGTGCGAACTGAACCGTGACTTTTGTGTGCTGTTACACCCCTTTAGGAGAACCACTTTTTATTCCCTTAAGAACCTTTCATGCAAATTGTATTTACATTTTTTTATTTAATTTTTATGCAGTAGCCATTTGTATTTGAGCTCCACATTGAATACAACATTGAAAATTGTCCAATCAAGACTTGTTCTCAGTGGTATCTAGTAAGATACAGCTAAACGAGCTCTCCCATTGGTTGGGATAGTTATCAGTGTATTTTTTTATTTTTTATTTTAGCTAATTACCCAACCCACTTGCTGATGCTTTGGCTTGCAGACACCTATGCCGGTCAGCATCACACTGAAGTGATGTGGGGAGAGAGAGAGAGCACCATCTACCCACACGGAGAAAACAAGGCCAATTGTGCGCTCTCAGGCTCCGGCTGCTGATGGCATTTCTAAATAGAATCTTCCTGAAATAGTGTTTTTTTAATGACAGCTGACTTTTGTTTATAAATGTTTTATTATTTTCTTATATTGGCATGAAATATCAATAGCAAAAACTCATTTTTTCTGTGTTTGGTTAAGGTACCAAAGAAATGTAAAGGTTCTCTTTTACAAAACAGGTCTATATAGAAAGTAGCACCATTATTTTTATGAGTGTATTTATTAGTGTTGGTAAATGAGTTCTTGTGTATGTAATAATGTTCATTAAGATTAGTGCCTGGTTTTAGAAGTGTGTAACGTCTCATACAAACTCACACACTCATACACACTCCCATTGTTCTAAAACTTAGGCCTACTGGAAGCTGTCGTCTTACAGCAGGCAGAAGGGGCTCTATTAGATTCATTCGAAAGCACAGCAGGGAAGCAGGCAGTGTACAGTGTAATTAGTCTTAATGCCTGCCAGTGCAGTGAGTGCAGAACCACCAGTCACGCACACACACACACACACACACACACACACACACACACACAATACGAATCATGCACTTTTCATACCATGATCATGCAGATGCAGCTCTCACATGTTGCCTCAGTTTAGACTGGACCCAGCAGAGTGTGTTACACAGCTACAGCAGTGTCACCACTATACTCCCCAAAACACCTTACAGTGAGTCGAGCCCAGAAATACCAGTGAGAACGAGACGCAAACGTCCATGCAGCTTACAGTCACCTCACCACGGCATCACGCTCCATCAGAATGTGTTAAAAATCCTGCTACACCCATCCCATCTCCTAACTCTCCTCCCATCCCACCTCCTAACTCTCCTCCCATCCCACTTCCTCACTCTCCACCCATCCCACCTCCTCACTCTTTAACCCATCCCACCTCTTTACTCTTCCCATCCCACCTCCTGATTCTCCACCAATCCCACCTCTTTACTCTCCAACCATCCCACCTTCTCACACTCCACCCATCCCACCTCCTCACTCTCCACCCATCCCACCTTCTCAATCTTTAACCATGCCACCTCCTCTCTCTCCTCCCATCCCACCTCCTAACTCTCCTCCCATCCCACCTCCGAACTCTCCTCCCATCCCACCTCCTAACTCTCCACCCATCCCACCTTCTCAATCTTTAACCATGCCACCTCCTCTCTCTCCTCCCATCCCACCTCCTAACTCTCCTCCCATCCCACCTCCTAACTCTCCTCCCATCCCACCTCCTAACTCTCCACCCATCCCACCTTCTCAATCTTTAACCATGCCACCTCCTCTCTCTCCTCCCATCCCACCTCCTCTCTCTCCTCCCATCCCACCTCCTAACTCTCCTCCAAACCACCTCCTAACTCTCCTCCCATCCCACCTCCTCACTCTCCACCAATCCCACCTCTTTACTCTCCAACCATCCCACCTTCTCACACTCCACCCTTCCCATCTCCTCACTCTCCACCATCTCACTTCTTCACTCTCCACCCACTGCACCTCTTAAGTCTCCACCACTCCACCTCCTCACTCCCACCCATCCTAATTCCTCACTCTCCACCCACCCCATCTCTTCAGTCTCCATCATCCCACCTCTTTACTCTCCACCCATCCCACCACAGGACCAGAGAGAGAGAGAGAGAGAGAGAGAGAGAGAGAGAGAGAGAGAGAAAGAGAGCGAGAGAGAGAGACAGAGAGAGAGAAAGAGAGAGAGAGAGAGAGA
This sequence comes from Salminus brasiliensis, assembly GCF_030463535.1. Taxonomy (NCBI): domain Eukaryota; kingdom Metazoa; phylum Chordata; class Actinopteri; order Characiformes; family Bryconidae; genus Salminus; species Salminus brasiliensis. The sequence goes on from NC_132894.1 coordinate 31,362,988, forward strand.
GACAGAGAGAGAGATAGATAGAGAGAGAGAGAGAGAGAGAGAGAGAGAGAGAGAGAGAGAGAAAGAGAGAGAATGAGAGAGGAAAGAGACGGAGTGGGTAAGAGGGTGAGAGAAAGAAAGAGAGCCTCATTAACCTAAAGCAAATTACTCAAGAACACACTCAATCACTCTCTCTCTCTCTCTCTCTCTCTCTCTCTCACACACACACACACACACACACACACACACACACACACACACACACAAACACTGCTACTACTACACAAGCAGGCCTCACACAGTCATTGCTTCTAATCTAAAGCACACACACATGCATCCATGGACACATACACACACATACATGCACACACATATAGATGCATGCACACACTCGGTCACGTGCGGGCTGCAGTGGGGGTGGAGGTGTAGGAGCTGCAGGCGAGGCGTTTGACCTCCTTTTGCATGGCTGCACCCAGCTGTACAAACTCTACAGACGCTGGAACATAGAGGAACTGAGAGCCATGTCCCAAAGCACCCCCCACTTTTCCCCTCCCCTCAACAACACAGATACACACACACACACACACACTCATACGCACTCCTACACACACATCATAGCTGAGCAGACAGTGTGGAGGCGACTCTCCGTGTTTGTTTCTAAATAGAGCGTGTTTATCAAGAGGTCCCAAAGTAAACAGCATAAATAAACAGTATGTGAAACATGGGGAGGGAGGGAGAGAGGGAGGGATGGAGGGAGGGAGGGAGAGCTGGAGCAAGGGATGAACAGATGAATGCACTCATCAGCTCATGTTCCAGCCCACGATTGCCCAGCCACACAGCCATCACAGCCGAGCCTCTGTCTCTCCGCATCAGGCACATGCGCACAAGGCCTCCTTTAAAACGCTGGCTGATTATCACAGCCAACGCGCTGCGATAAACACCACCAACACACATGCGAATTCACCGAAAGCACAGACCACCGCGTGCCCTTTTAGAGCGATGTTCAGGCATTTCCTTCTCATTTCCTCCTGCCGCAGAAGCAATCCTCTTTATAGGAGGGCAAAGACTTAACACTTAACTCACCTCCGATACATGCAAACTCAAGCTCCGCCTCTTTTTGAACTCACCGGGCAGCCATCACACACAGAGTAAAGTGTCCGGTCCCCAGCTCCACCGCACCACCCAACAGACATCTGTACATCAACATCGCTTGAGAGTGATGAGGGGAGAGGGAGCGTCATCCACCACCCAAAGAGAGCACAGCCAATTGTGCCCTCTCCGATTCTGGCCGCTGATGGCAAAGCAGCATTGCTCGGGATTCGAGCTCATGACCCCCAGGCCATAGTGGTAGCATATTAGACCGCTGAGCCACTCTGGCCTTAACCTGCTGGTGTTTTAACCAAATTCGCTCCTCCCTGTTGTGTCGAAGCTAGCTGTAACTCCAGCGTTGACTGAGTTGACTGTTACAACTCTAGCTGTAACAGTCTCCATTGCTGTAGAAAAATCCATGGGTAATTCATGGGTAAGGTTTTTTTTTTCTTTTTTTTTTTTTAGTAAAGTACATCTTTATACTGTCCAAAATTAAAGGAAGGTCTGGGACAAGCGGTTAGACACTATTTTGACTTTTTAGCAGTTTAGCGCCATTAACCCCATTCATGGAGAATTTCGCTTCTACCCGTGAGCTCCCTCTGGTGTTTTGGAGTCATTTTTTCATACAAAGGAGGAAACGGGAAGTGGCCAGGCTGTCCATGAATCGGTCCTGCCTCCCTCGCCTCTGCCCTTGCATTGTGTCCGCCATTTTTTTTTTTTTTTTTTTCCAGGCGTGAGTAGATTGTCCCTTTCCGTTTCTTGCATTGTACTGTGGGACAATAGTGTTCATCATGACCACACTCAAAAACCCATTGGGTGTAAGTATGCATGGTGGATACTCAACTTTGACAATTTCTCTTATTGACTGATCCTGCTGAACTTAAAGGGCAGGCCCAGATCCCGCCAAACTTAGGGGCATGGGCAGAGCCTACCTCTGGGCATCCGTCAGGACCAAACTGGTGGGTGTGGGGAGGAAGGAGGTGTAGATGTGACCATACTTCTGAAAGCATCAAAAAAAAGTGTGTAATTAGTCCAGAAATGAAAGGCATTTTAACTCAGGTGTCCGTGCACTGGTAGAGCTTTAACTTTAAGAGTTTTTATTTACTGAATAATACGCATTAGTGTGTAATAAGCCTTCCTGCGTTTAGGGTTTAAACAGCCTCCTAGAAGTTCATCTTAAGTGACAGTCAATTGAAAACGGCTCATTTTAAAGCTTAGCAGTTTAGTAGTAGCAGAGTAAAGTTGCTTGGGTGGAGGTCTGGCAGAGCAAGAGCAATAACCATACTGAAAGCACTGCTGGCTTTATGCATCTGCTTCTCTGGACACAAATGAAAGCGTTGACACCAATTAAGCATAATCTTTGACTGAATGGCGCTTTTTGGAAATCTCTCGTTCGTCCACTCTGTAACTTTTGGAAACTGGCCCAAAAACTCAGACCTGAAGCATGGGGGAGGATCAAAGGGGTACACCCTGCAGCCCCAGCTGCTGGTTGAGTGCTGGATGGGTTCCCGTCTGCTCTTTGCTGGCTACGGACGAAACTAGCCTAGTGCTGTAATCTGTGAGGCCGTGTCTCAGGGCGGCTGACGTGATGTTCTCTCCCTCGTATATAGGCCACACACTCGGAACACAGTGTTCCGCCAGCCTCCAACGTCACACACTCACACTGCACACACACACAGCCCCTCCCTACACCACCAACACCCTCACATCCAACCCCCCCATCCCACACTGGTCCAGAGAGCGCAAAGCTCTCAGCCTCCATCACTCATCTGACACTCGCGGTGAGCGCAGCTAGGGATGGGAGAGAGAGAGAGAGAGAGAGAGACTGTAAACACACAGGTGTGGATAAAGATTGACCGCTTTTGATAAAGACATGAGTTCTGACCGTTGTCCAACATGCTATTAATCCTGTTGGGATCAGGGGAACCAGCTCAGAACCAAAATCTTAATTTCTTTCATTGCAAATCAAAACAGCCTTTAATGTTCATTTTTAAGGAGGATTGGACAGAAGATAATCCACTTGCATAAGGTAGGAGAACATCCACATCCAAAACTGGAGCCCAAAGACTACATAAAAGATACAGAGAAAATGCCCCTCCCCCCAACAACCATCACCAGGTAGACCACCTACTGCTTCTGTCCGTCTTTCCACTGTAAGAAGATGGCTCAGCATTAAGGGTCCGAAAGGATGAAAAGCTGTTTTCTTTTTTTGTTCTTTTACTAAAACAAACTGACCACCCCAGAGTCCATATCTTAACATCACTGAACGTAAATGGGATGACTTGGATGGGGAGAAGCTTCTAAGATTGATCTTTAGAGGTGTGTAAACATCCTCCTTCACAGTTACTCAGACGGAAACACCTTGATGAGAAAGGTCAACAGAGAATAGCCAGTCTGGTTAGAGCTAACATAAAGGCTACAGTAGCTCAGATAACTGCTCTGTATGACTGTGGTGAGCAGAACAGCATCTCAGAATGGACCCAACACATCCATCCTTGAGGCAGATGGGCTACAACAGCAGAAAACCATTCGGGGCCTAGCATCTTTCAGCCAAGAACAGAAAGCTGAGGCTGCAGTGGCTAGAGAAACAGAGGCTGGTATGAGGAATCTGGGTTTCCACTAAGGCACATAGTGGTAAGGTCAGAATCTGGTGTCAAACAGCATGAAAACATTGACCCCACCTGCCTTGTGTCAGTAGTCCAAGCTGGCGTTCCCAGACAACATGTCTGAATACAGTAGATCACCTTTGGGATGTGGCATGAAAGATGTTTCCAGTCCATAAAATCAAGAGCCCAGGCTGTTTTGAGAGCAAAGGAAGGCCGTGCCCAGTAATAATGTAGTGCTTCTATTGAATTGCTTGTATATACTTAATACACTGGGTATATACTTTTACCTTCTTCCAGAGAGCGGATAAATGGGACGTCCAGAGCTAACGATGAGACAACCCAAGAGACCAAGACACTGAAATGGAAGACAGAGAGATGTAATAGGAAAAACACAGATGTGCTGGGAAAAGAAAGAGCAAAGGAAATAAAGACAGCCAGGCCAGTGGGAGAGATTGGGGTTGAGAAAGAGAGAAAGAGAGAGCGACAGAGCGCTGGACGTCTGCTCTTTGCAGAAAGGACATGCTGTTTACTCCGGCTGACACTCAGCCTGGGAGAGTGTGCCGTCGCGACCTTTCAATTTCACCTCCGGCACACACACACACGCGCACACACACACACAGCTCCACTGTGTATGTGTATGCTCTCCTAAATGTGTGTACGCAAACCACAGCATGTGTTTTATGCCTCCTTGTTGGTCAACACACACACACACACTGTAGACAGACATGTCCAGTGGTTGAGAAGCCCCCATTTCTAGGTCATGGAGATTGAGCAAGCTCTGACACGAAGATATGTGGACATAAAACAATCCCTGAGGACCAATATTGTGATGTTCTGTCTCTCAGGCCGAGAGACAATAAGACATTATGCAATAATCCGGCTTTCTGCTTTCTCCACCGCAAAGAACAGGACAATATTTCATTCCCTGACCCATCATATGATCCTGCTGTTTGACAACAACACAAGCAAGGATAACCTCAGATCCCTCCTGAGCCATAATAACCACACACACACTAACTAACACACACAAACACACACTGAGCTTACATCATCATGAGATTTACCACCTATATCCTACCCTATTAAAATTACAGGTGCTACAAAAGACTGAAGACTGAATCATTTTTTGGGTCCATAAAGAGGCATTTTTGGGAAAGAGAGGCAAGTGGAGGGCCCCGAGTGGCTTAGCGGCCTAATGCCCGGGGGTCGCAAATTCAAATCCTAAGCCATGCCTCTTTGCCATCAGCAGCCAGGGTCAGAGAGGGCACAATTGGCCATGCTCCCTCCCCTAATCACTCTTTAAGACATGTTGGCCAGGACAGATGTCTGTTGGCTGGTGTTGCTGAGCTGGGGACCCGGCTCATTGGCTAATGTTATTTTCCAGAGTGACTGACATTGGTATCACTGGAATTTAGAGTCTTGCTCAAGGACTGCTAGGAAATACCCTACTGAAAAGACCAGCTTTTGCTGGTAGCTAGTCTAAGTTTGTCCTTGGTGGTCAAAGTGGTTGAAAAGCTGGTAATCCAGATGCAAACATTCCCTATTCTGATAAAACATCTGGATAAGATTTGATTTGATTAGTTTAGCGCTTGATCAGCAAAGCAAATGTCTTTATTTGAGTTTGATGGACTACCAGTGTAGTCAGGCTAATCATGCTGGTCGACCAGCTTAGGCGTACTGGTCATACTGTTAAACCATCTTGGTCATGCTGGTTGACCAGCTTGATCATACTGGTCATGCCGGCTAAGTCGTTCTGGTCGACAAGCTCACTGGCTAACTGGTTGACCTGCTTGGTTAGGTTGGTAATGCTAGTAGACTAGCTAAACATAGAACCTATGCCAGTTTGAACTGACCAGGCATTTGCCCATCCTTACTAGTTAAAGGGCTTTAAAAGGGATATAATAAATTATATATATATATATATATATATATATATATATATATATATATATATATATAATTATTATTATTATATAATATACTAACCAAGTCAAGTCTCTTCTACTGGTTTGCCCAAGTTAGGATATGTCTGTCCAGAAAATATACGAAAATAAACACATGAACACACACACACACACACATATAAACACCAACACACATACACACACACACTTGCACACCCACACAGTTATGTTCAGTGAGCCAGAGGCACATACATGAAGGTCATTTATGAAGGACTGGCCGAGGTTCAGAGACGTGGAAACGGATCTAATTCAGTCTGCCACTTTGTTAAAACCAACACACACACACAGACACACTTTCTGCCTCAGTCCCTTTCCAGCACTCCATGAGCCCCCCGATGGCTTTTAGGTGCTGTATTTGGTTGCACCGTGGGCCAAAGAATAGCATCTAGTTCTAATGTATGCAGGTAATATCAAGGAATGACAGTAACTCTACTGCCATCTGCTAAAAGAGTGAAGGGACAGTCACTCCTAGACTCAAACTACAATAATTCTAACCCTTTAAACCAAAGTAATATGCCTCAGAGTGCTGTTAGGTATGACAGTAAACATAACAGTACAATCAAATACTCAAATACTCAAAAAAATTATTCATTATTACTAATTACAATGTAAAAAATGGTAAAGTGAGCTTAACAGTAGGCTATGGTTGCCATATAATACAGAATGATCTGGAATGCAACCGAATGCCATATGTAGGTTTTTCTGAGTGGTTTGCCATCAGCAGCCGGAGTCAGAGAGAGCACAACTGGCCTAGCTCTGTCAGGGGCTCCCTCCTCACATCAATCTTACTGTGATGTTGGTCAGCACAGGTGTCTGAGGTTAGATGTTTTATCCGAGATAAGGAGCTGTGCTTTCCTCAGAGTGCGATGGCAACCTAGCGATGCTGCATCAGCTACAGTTTAAAAAAAGAGGCGTTGGCTGACCACACATGTGTCGGAGGGGACCTGTCTTCACCCTTCTAGTGATAGCGAGAGTTCACATGAATGGGGTTTGGGTAATTGACCTTCCAAACTGGGTAGAAAATGAGGTCAAATAAGAAATGATAAAATAAAAAGCTTAAAGGTTTACGGCACCTGTGAAAATTAGAATGATCAATATCTGGGCAGTGAGTGTTTATGTCCTAATATGTCCATTCATACAGAAACTTGTGGTTTTAGATCACTGTGTTCATTAAATTATCTCCAAAGTTCTCCTCATGGAGTCTAGTATTATTTAGAGTTCTCCTCATATCAACACCTGGTTTGGTGGTAAATCAGGTCTTAATGATGGTAAATCAGGTGAGCTGCAGCTGCTGCTGCTGATGGAGTTGAACACATTCACGCTGTGCTGGCTGGACTGGGGGGCGTCCAGGAGAAAACTGGAGAAACCGAGCTCTGTTCTTCAGACTAGCTCACAAGATCTCACTACTTTCTTCAGAATGAGAAGCTCTTATTCCTTTTACTGGATTCATGTTTACCTGCATCTGCTCTAATGGGATCTGGAGTAAAATCTCCCTTATTTCTGAGAGAAATCCCTCAAATAATGCCTATGTGCCCAAAACCTCTACACAGCACTGTGTATAGAGATCACCATCGGATACATTGCCTGTATTTCACTCTACATATCATTTTATGCCGTGTGTAGAACTCATGTTCATGGAAACTGGTACAGTGTGTATTATGCGAAGTCTGAGAATGAATTGCATCGCCGGGCCTGGTCACCAGCAGATGGGCCACTCATTCCCAGCCTCTCCTTAACGGGAAAGCAGCTTATCCGGGCCTCTGCTCCGAGTGCAGCGTGGATGCTGGGAACTCCCTACTGCAATGACAGATGGAAAACACTCTGATAATTCCTAAAGATGGGATTGAACACATATCCTTTAGCATGTTGCAACATCAGTGCTATGCTGTACTATGAACTGCCCAGGCCTGACCTGATCAGCAGGAGACTTATATACAGTTTATGCAGAATATCCAGAGCTATGATCATAGAAGTTTGATGCTTATGTATTGCACTGTAT
>NC_132894.1:31375624-31445624 GCF_030463535.1 Salminus brasiliensis
TGTGGTCCGTCTGTCTTCCCTGGGGGGGTTGCAGGCCAATACGTAAGACCTATTATGACATGCCTTAGGTCAACATTGCTGCTCATTGTTTACTCTTCATATAGAATGACTTGCAGAAACAGAGGAAATGAAAGGCCTACCACACCCACCCGCCCACAGACGCACACATAGTAATCTCAGACCTTGTGTTTTCCCTCAGGGTTCAACTGGATGGTGGGTGTAGTGAAGAAAATCATGAGCGCCTCTGCTGGGATTACTGTCCCTGAAAGGCCTCCGATTATCGAATTCTACTCTCCAGAAGTGCAACAGGTTGGTGGATGCAGAGATCTGTACTGTACATTGGTTGACATCTCAGTTGCTCAATCACATGACTTACATTAGCTTCACAGCAGTTTCCATAACAACTGACTACATCCATGCTCCGCCTACAAATGCATTTTTTCATAGCAACTGTTGCTTAGCTTACAGACTCCTGGCCAAAGGTGCAATGCATGCATGTAGTATTTTGGTTTTGTTCTGTGAGGTATAAATAGTAAGGGTGACTTTGGTTGGGGCGATGCGGTTTAATAGGCCGATTTACCACCCTGTTATTTTGCCTGGAAATGAAGTATACTATATTTCTATTTAGTTATGCCATATTATGGAAGGCTTGTGGGGTAAAAATTACAAGCTTTCATTGGCTGGTTTGATTCACCTTGACAGCGCACAGCAAGTTAGCATAGCGTAACCTAGCCTAGCCTAGTCTAGCATTGTGTTTAGGCCTGTACCAAGAACTGAGTCTCTGGATAATGGAGCCTCTCAGTACCTGGTGGCATTGGTGTGCGGTTAGCTAGCTAAAGAGATTGTAGTAGGGTCTGGTAGGGTTAGCTTTTAGCTTTTCTACCATTTGTTTTTTGTTAAATGGAAATTTGACAGCAAAAGAAAGTCTGTTTGTAAAGCTTGTCCAACTTTTGGTATAAAATAGTGCATTTGTGGGTGGAGCATGGACAGGTCAAAGAAAGAATATGAATAATTAGCCTAAGAAAATATCTTTTGATTATTCAGTACCAAGCTGACAAAGTCATTTCCAACTGACCAGCACCTGCCTAATACTGAGCAGGTCCCCGTTGTGCTGCCACAACAGATCTGACCATTCAAAGCATAGACTCCACAAGACACTGGAAGGTGTCCTGTGGTATCTAGCACCAAGACGTTAACAGCAGATCCTTTAAGCCCTGTAAACTGTGTGGTGAGACCTTCATGGATTACATCAGTAAGCCTTAGGTGCCCATGATCCCGTTAACTGATCCACCAGTTGTCCATTCTTGGATCACTGTTGGTAAATACAGACCACTGCATACCAGTAAAACCCCACAAGACCTGTCAGACGCTTGTGAAGATGTTCTGACCCATTTGTATTGCCATCAAAGTTTGGATCTTGAGAGATGCCACTGTAGATGAAGATAACCAGCGTTTGAGGCGGGAAGTTGCCATATTATTTGACCTTTGTGTAAGACCTTTCTGTTTGTCTTGAAGGCTGTAGCACAGGTGCCGTCGCGGAGATTTCTTGGAACACACCTGCACCCTGATAACATTCCTGTGTCATTTAAGGCCAAGAAAACAAAGGTTAGTAAAGACGTGTGCACTTCAAGAGCATGCGGTAAGCTATAATTCAGGCCTGTTACATGCATCTGTCAGGCAGCATCATGTTGGCTTGTCTGTGGTAAGAGAGCCATCATAACAGCCAAGACTTAGATTTGTTTTAGATTTTGAAGCATTTTCAGTGCTGGACAGTCCCATCTGAGCATATTCTAAACCGAATAGAATAGTCCAGCCCAATTATTCTAAAATATTCGGTTTAGAATATGCTCAGATGGGACTGCACAGCTTCAAAATCTAAAACAAATCTAAGTCTTGGCTGTCTAAGTCCAAAGCTGTTGTATTGGATTCAGATCTGGTGGCTTAAAAAGGCCACTGAAGAACACTGAACTCATTGAGATGTTCATGAAACCAGTTTGAGGTGACTTTTGCTTTGTGACCTGGTCTATCATCATGCTGGAAGTAGCAGTTAGAAGATGGGTAAAAGGGGAGCACATGGTCAGCAACAATACACTCTGGAACTTAAGCCATGATCAATTGGTATCAATGGCCCACCCAGCCGGCATGCTTGTGTGGCTGCTCACATGGGTGAAACGTGGGCTACTTGGGTTGCTGTTGGGCTTTCCAAATGGGCCCCATCGTTACATACCCATGTGCAGTGTACAACACAGATGTGGCCCATATTCAGTCCTCCTGGTACCTGGTGTGATTCATATGTGGAGCCAACATGGAACCCAACTTTCTGGCTCCCAGTTGGGCTCCCCATCCAGGCCCCACATGAGTATGTTATCTGGGCAGCCATGCATATTCTTGTCATGGCAGAGATACTATATGTGATCGTCCTATTCATGGGCCATCCATGTCTTTGTTTTCTCAGACGATGGTGGTGTTCAGAAACCCCAAGGACACAGTCGTCTCTTACTACCATTTCATGAACAAAAACCCAGTCCTGCCCAATGCAGAGTCCTGGGACAAGTTCTTCTCTGACTTCATGGCCGGTGAAGGTGAGCACTCCAAAAAACAGATTGTAGGACAGACTTGTAAATCCAACAACCCAAGGAACCCATAACTACTTGAGTTGCATCGTAAGTGATAAGTGAGTGGTAAAGACATGCCTGTGTTTCCTGTGCAGTGGCCTGGGGTTCCTATTTTGACCATGCTCTGGCCTGGGACAAACACATGAATGATCCAGGTGTGTTGATTGTGACCTTTGAAGAGCTGAAGGAGGTAAGATATCATGATTTCATGAGCTAAACTGGTCTTCTGTTCATCATGATGGTGATGCAGTGCTTCAGAAACATGACCAAACTAAAACTGAGGACAAGCCTTCTAAACTTTTTTCTAGGCCTTTTCTACACCTGGCATTGGCATGTGTCTTAAGTGATCTGATCACAAATGATTGCCAAAAACGCATAGCAGTTCATAGACCTGTGATTGATTGTGATCAGATTTCAGAGGTATGGTGCATATTAATAATTAATCAATCAAAGTGAGGCACCTAGTGTCACTTGCACACCAGCCACAAGTATCACCTTTATCCTATAGTTAGTTAGTGTAATTCTAGCATTTTCAGCTTGCAGCTCGCAATTATTATGTTATTTTTCGACGGGGGGCAGTGATGTGGGTGGTGCTTTGCTGTTGGGGACACATCGAGGCACTTTGCAAGAAAAAACGTGGTCTCCAGGAGCACCGTACCCCGTTCACACCTGTACTTTTGTGCTGCCCCCTTACAATCGGATTTTAATGCCAGGTGTGAACAGGGCCTTAGAGAGTATCTGTTTATCCATTTATCTCAAATGTGATTGATCAGCTAAAACAGAAATAAGACACAAGCTTCTTTAGTTTGTCATTGGAGCTATGAAGCTAATTTAGCTAACAAGTAATGAAAGATTACTGAGCAAGACTCATGTTTTCACAATTTATCAGCCTACTTTCTTTTTTAAATGATCGTAGGTATCCATTTACACAATAACACAAAAAACTACAACAAACAGAAGGAAACAGTAGAGCTCTATAGTTTATACCTACATATAAAACTGATGTTTTATAAGAAAAGAAAGAAAGAAAGAAAAAAGGAAAGATAAAAAAAAAGAAATCAAATAAAGAAGCACTAGCTAGGATTTAAGAAAAATGTAAAAGCCTTAGCTAAGCAGGATATATGTGTACAGTATATATTTACAATATTCTTTATGTTGCTGAAGCTATAAACTTGTAAACTTGTCAATACGTGTACCTCAGGTAATTCCATTCATTTTGAGTATATAAAATTTAACTCTTACTACTCAGGTTTGTAATAAAGTGCATACTGAGATTAAACAGATTCAGTAGGGTCACCAGAGAGTAATATAATATAGTATATTTACCAATTCTTCTTATTACACCTAGAAAAAGATCAACCCAAGAAGGGTAAGCAAATAAAGGAAAAATAATGTATCAGTTAGCATTTTGACGTTAATAATAACCATCTGACACAGTAATTCAGGCTCCTGCATGGCTGCTTATAGAGCTATCTAGCTATATGACATATAGTCAGCAATAATCAGGGACAGTACAATGTACAAGTACAGTGCACAGGATGCAAGTCCACTAGTGGACCCCCTTAGACAGCATAGATTTATAATCTGTAGGCTAGGCTGGCAGCCAGTAAGGAATTCAGCTTTTCTACAATGGCTTTCACTTCTCTCCCCCATAGAATGCACCAGAGGGAATTAAGAAAATTGCAGATTTCTTCAACTTCCCCTTAACGGACGAGCAGGTCTCCACCATCGCTAAAGAGACCACCTTCAGTGCCATGCAGGAGAACTCCAAAAATTCCCATGGCAACTTCGCAAGCACCTTCTTCCGAAAAGGTAAGCCAAGCACTGACAAAGCAATTGATGCCAAATATGTTCTCTGCAATATAGGCGTCTACCATCCAGTGATGGATGTGATGAAGAAAAGTCCAGAAAGATCACATATTTGGGAGGTACCACACAAATGTGGACGTTCCTAAGGGACTCTCGGCTGTTTCTCTTGTGTTCAGGTGAAGTTGGCGACTGGAAGAATCACTTCAACGAGGCACAGAGTAAGCAAATGGATGAAGAGTTCCAGAAGAAGCTTGCAGGAACCAAACTGGGAGCCAAGCTGAAATATGAGCATTACTGCAAGTAACACAGTAACAGTAGGTCTTGAAATACACCAGATCAGCCATAAGAGAAAAAACACTGACAGGTAAAGTGAATAACACTGATTATCTGGTTACAATGGCACTTGTCAAAAGGTGGAATCTACAGATTAGGCAGAAAGTGACCAAGACCAAAGTGAACTGGCAACAGGGTCATGGGCGCCCAGGGCTCATTGATTTGATCCATAGAGATCCTACTCACCTCAGCTTACAGGACTTAAAGGATCTGCTGCTAACATCATGCTACCAGATACCACAGGACACCTGCAGAGATTTTGTAGAGTCACACGTCTGTTTTTTTCACATCGTTATGGCTGATTAGTTGTAAACAGACTGAGGCCTTTGTAGAGAGACATTTTTAACAGGACTGATGATCATCTAAAAGCATCAGATTTCATACAAACTACTAATCAGACTGAATTTATTTGCATAATAAAAGACCAACTGCTAAATAAAGTTTTGAAAGTGTCTATTTTAAACAGTTCTCTTACGTCACCAGCAGATGGCGCAGCGGCCCTCAGAGAAAGCACTTTTCCTCATCTCCTCGCTCTTGCATCCAGCCACATACAGCTCTCCTGAGCAAATAACAGAGGTAATAAGTTTTACCACTCACTCGCTCTGCCTTCAACACACTCGCGCTCTGCCTCGGAATAGCATGCGCATATGAATTCCTCCCTAAACGCGGGATCCTTGATGAATGTCGCCATGAAGAGTCTTCCTCCTCCTGTCTCCATCCTCAAGAGCCTGCTCTTCAAGCTAATGAGGCCTAATCAGGCCAGGGCCCCTGCAGGGCAAAGCCAATCAACAGGAGATGGACAGAGCAGGAACAGGAGACACTGAAAGTCATTAGGAATAAACAGCATTTTCTTCTGAAAACAAGCCAGTCACCCAGGAAACACACAACTGCCACGTACAATGAAGAACATCTAGGGTAACATGGAGCAGATCATTGCTGAACTCCATACAGACCTTAACTCACAGAAAGGAAGCCGAGCAGACCTAACAATGCAGAATGCACTGCATGTCCAAATGTTTGTGGACACCCCTTCAAATGAACGCATTTAGCTACTTTAGGTTGCACCCATTGCTGACAACACAGATGAGAATGTGCATTACAGCTTGTCTAGTCCCTGTAGAGAAGTACCGTCAATAGAATAGGACTAGAATAGGAGCAGATATACATGAACTTGTTGGCTGTCTAATGCCAGACGTGGGTTAGAGGGGTATATAAAGCCCCCCAGCATTGAGCTGTGGAGCAGTGGAAGAACTGTGTTCTCTAGAATGATGGATGGTGCTCCATCCAGTATATTGGGGGTTGGAGTTGGGAAGTTAGAGAAGAGGTGGGGCAGTGACCATCCGACATCCTGACATCACTACTGCTCTTGTCGTGGAATGCAATCAAATCCTCACAGCAATGCTTTTTAAGATTTAATACATACACAAAGATCAGATCGGATGGATATCGGCTGATGCTCAGCATTAAAACACTCGGATTGGATCGGAGGGCTCACATATATATTTGTATTTATTTCTATATCTGTGTGTGTATATGTAAATATTATTGGTGTCAATCTATTAAAAAGTTTAATGGCGTTAATCACAACATTATTCTGTGGTTAATTCTGATTAATCACAAGTTAAAATGCCAGCTAGCACGTCCTCAGATTTCTGGACGGAAGGACAAAAAGTAACGTGCCTAATAAACTGTCTAGAGGAACCCATGGTTTTCCCCCTTATAATATCTCAGTGTAGTTTTAAGAACTTTAGCCTCGAACACGACGAAGCTCGAACACAGAAGCTTCAATAGAGCAAAGACTTTACTTTTTAAGAGATAAATGGAGGATCAGTCATTGGGATGGATTAAGCTAAGAGCTAAGAGAGGAGCAGCTGTGTGTGTGTGTGTGTATGTGTGTGAGAGAGAGATGAGGTGAGGTAGGGGTGAGAAAATGAGAGTTAGTTATGAGATTTCATCCACATTTCGGCATAAATAAAATGTAATCTATCTAAAATGCCATCTGTGAGCTCAACAGTAGTGCTAATAGTAAGTAAAAGCGCTGATATGTCACTAGGCTCTGGACAGAGAGTGACCTATGGGAGGAAGCTGGGGCCAAACTTGGTGAGATAATTAATTTGGGTTAATAAGGTTGATGCATTAAAGTTTGCAGATTAATCGTGTGAGTTAGTGATTTAGCATTGACAGCACGAATATATATAATCTTCCAATAAACATCTCTTTTCAGAGCACGAAGGTGTTTACCACGAATTTACCAGACAAGTAACACCACCCCTCTACTATGGATATGCAAACGCAATGTTACTAGATGGAATGTTTACATGTGGACACTCTCTGGTTAAAAGTTGATGGTGCCATTCTTGCAGAAAGGCGCTTTCACAGAAATCCTTGAAGGAGAGAACAGTCAAGTAGGCTGAGATAATTAGCTCTGGGGAAGTAATGAGGAGGGGTATTTCAAGAAGACAAGCTTCTTCAATCATGCGTCCATTTTAGATGAAGAATACAGGCCACTTGCTGAGACCCTCACACAAATGAAGGCTGGGACTCATCAGCGGTGATGAGTGAGAGCTGCTGTGTTAATGAACGCTGGGCTCACCGCATCACGCCGAAGTCAGGGCCTCGACACCTTTGGGTGAGAAAATACAAGAACCCACGGACATCCACCCAAACGCATAGCAGTAGTGAAATGCAACTAAATCTATTTAATCAAATGTCTATTAATTAAACCCCCCTCCCCAGGCCCATGCATTGATGGGGCCGTATTTTTTTATTTGATTTTTCAGAACCCTGTTTGTTGCCATTCATCAGCAGGTTGGACCCACATCAAGGCCCTTGCTCCTGGGTTTCTGACATTTTCTCCACAGGCCGAGTTTGAAACTGCAAACTCTGAACTGGGATTAGTGCAACTGAAGTGTAATGTCACTTTCTAAAGGACAATTTATCATGTCCTTGCCATCTTTGCAGAGGTCATCAAGGTCACGATATAGCAATATATCAGAGCTTTGAAAAAGCCATTTTACCAGGTTAGCAGTGGTGCCGTGTGAAATGTCAAACGGCTGCCCTTTTCTCCCAGGCGATGTGCATGGGATTAGGAGTGAACTACTGTTGTGGGGTTGTGATGTTGGTGAACAGCCCAATTCCGTTTCGCTTCACTCAGAGAAAGTTCGGGAAAAGACTCTGTCGTGTGACGCAAATCCAAAAAGGCAGCTTCTTTCACTACACTCTGCCGAGAGGCCTTTTGTAGTCAGTATAACGAAGGTAAAGTCAGGCCAACTTAAAAAGATGCAGTAACTGATTATGGAGAGTGTTTTTGAGTTCAACTCAACTTGGTTTAGTAAAATTCTCCTAACTCAAATTCCTTTGTTCTGTATCTCAGTTTTTTGTCAACAATGCATGTTGAGTTGAGGTGTAAAACCTTTAGTAAATGATCTGCAGCTGAAATTGATAAAATGCTGTGTTAGATGTTTAGGTCCCAGATGTATCTGGATATTTTTAAAAGCTGAGGTTTGGAGGTTCTGGGTTTTGGCCTCCTGTCCACAAAATGGAGATTTTCAGTGTTTTCCGTGTTGTGTGGATCGGGAAACGGACCTTTATGAAAACACTTACGTCACAACACATGTATGTTTCAATGGAGCTTCCTAGACTCTCAATGAAGAATCTTCAATGGAGCCTCCGAGAATCTTAAGTCATAAAACTACAAAATCTACACACAGATAACACAAGATATCAGATTTCCACATATGAATAAATGTATACTGTTCTACTACAGATATCTAATGCTCTATTTAAATCTAATATAATCTGTAATGTCCTGACTTGCATTGTACACTACATAGGGAGTAGTGTGCAATTTGGGACTAAACCTCTTTGTTTTGACGTCTCTCTTTATGACTTACTTTTGCCTCGTTCAGGGCTAGCACACTCATGCAAGACCTTTCGTCTCTGTGTAGACAACTATTTTAAATTTTTTTGGCAAAAACTGAGGGGAGGAAATCGCTGTTTTTTTAAATATACATGTGGTGTTAACAGGATACAAACTTATGATCTCTCTTGGTAAGCAGGCAGTTAGACAGTAGCGCCACTCTAGAGCTGGAAGCCATGCACACTTCTGTCTCCAAGAAAGAATGTAGTGTACTTTCACAGGCCCAGAGTGCTGCTCATCAAGTCTGAGGAGATCATGAGTTCAAATCCCAGCCAGGGTTCAGGGCTCCACTGATATGGAGGGCTTAGAACTTGCAGATGGGAACAAATAGTAAATAAATTGAGAGAGAGGAGCTACAGACTAAACATTTCATACAATATTCAATCAGTTTCAGCTGAAGATCGTTTACTAATGTTTTTGAGGCTTGACTCTACTGTAATGTTGACCAAACTTGAGATACAGAAGTAAGAAGTAAGTTGAGTTTACTAAATTAAACTCATCACATTTAAGCTGGCCAGACTTTCCATTTTTTTGCAGTGTAGTAAAGTCACTAACTCTCATGAATTGGCCATGAACCTCAAGAAACAGAGCCTCAGGAATGTATTAAACATTTAGTTTTAATTCATGATATCAATCAAACACCATCAAAAATGTTCTGCTCATTGTTTTGGCAAGAAAAGTGCTGTAAACAAACAAGCAAACCCACAAAAACCCAGAAACCACACACATGCAGTAATAGATACAGTAATAGCCTGTGATTGATTGCTGGGACCACTGTTATTCTCCCAATGCTTAATGCCAGAAGTCCCTCTGGACCTGTATTCCAGTTACCAGTCCTGGGTTTTGCAATATGTTTAACTGAACCGTAGATGTAACTTTGATCTAGCATAACACCCAATGTCAAACCTACAGTTCTTACAACATCCAGGCCCAGAAACTGAATTCTGAAACTGAAAGCCTGGATTTAAAGACCTCTGCTCTGTGTTTTGTGAGCCAGAGCAAACTGGATAAGCTGAGAAGCTAATTTGATGAGCCGAAAGGAGACTGGAGCAAATGAGGACGAGCCCTCAGAAAGAGATACAGTATTTCTGGACGTTGTTCGTGAAAATGCCAGATTACCAGCCACATAGAAGCAATGAAGTACCCTCTCTATAAATGAATGAATGAACAAACAAATCAATTAATAAACAAACAAATAAATAAATAAATAAACATTTTCTGCTCATAAAAAACACTTTGTCCAGCTTTGAACCTGAATAAATCATCGAAATTTAATGATTTAGCTGATCTGCCACTAGAGACATCCAGCTGATTAACCACTTTGAACATCTGTACTCCATCAAGGCCATCAAAGACCATTTCAGATGATCAGAAACCAGCTGGTAGCATAAAGTGGTCCTACCTAAACTTTTCAGAATGGTGGGGGGTAAGATATAATCTGACAACATAGGTCCTTTTATACACCGATCAGCCATAACATTAGTACCCCCAGTCTAATATTGAGTTGGTCACCCTTCAGAGGAAGCACATGCTGGCCTTTACCCTGCCAGCACTGGTGGCATAATCTGATGAAGGAGCCCTAAATATTGTGGGAACCAGAAATGGCTAAATAGGGGTGAAAATACAGAAAAACCCCAACCTGAAAAATAATAACCTGTAGAGCATGTATAGGTTTTTCCCTCTGGCCAAAACCTAGACATGCTGCGATCACGGCCTTGGTCATAATATTCACCTATTTTAAACATCTGGATTATTTTTTAGGAGAGTGACCTTACCGGAAGCTGATCATATGGTAAGTAATGGTGCTTCTGCACATCTGTTTTTCCTGATTTCCTCATTTCCAACAGACCATAAATGTGGTTGTAGTTCTGTTTTGCTTTGGGCAAACCTGCCACCATCAGAACAATAGTGAATGACAGTTACCATGTCTGATCTTGTTTAGGTGACTTGTGGAAATCCTGTAATAAGAAATTTGGGCCCTACTTTTATTTCCTTAATGAATGTTTCTCACAGCCATTTCCCAATCATGCTGAAACGTGCAAGCTAGCACATGAACCAAGCCATTCTTTCCCCTCAGCCAACTGTGCTCGGAGGGAATCCGGCTGCAGTGAAGTCACTGAAATTAAGAGTTTTTGGCTTCATTTGGCTTCATTTTCTCAATGATTGCACATTTGTCACAGTGAATGCTTTTAGATCATTACACAGAGTGTAACTGTAGCACACCGGCTACAATTCAGCATTTCAGTTATTTAAGGAGAAAAGTTCTCCAATACATAAATCACACGTGTCAAAAAGTAATTGCCCTATTAAAAATTAATAGCTTGTTTTATGACCTTTAGCAACAATAACTACAACTAACATTTACACTAATTTGACATCAGCCTTTCGCAATGTTGTGGAGCCAACTTTCATTTACAACTGCTTTAATTTATCGAACTGACACTATATATATATATATATATATATATATAGTGTTAGTTCGATTTTATATATATATATATATATATAGTGAGACGGGACCTCACTATGGATTGCATCAATGAACCTTAGGTGCCTGTGGCCCTGTCGCTGGTTCACTGGATGTTCTTCCTTAAACCACTTTTGGTAGCTACTGACCACTGCATACCAGAAAACCCCCAACAGACCTGCCTGATGTTTTGGAGATGTTCTGACCCAGTTGTTTAGCCATCACAGTTTGGCTCTTGGTAGGTTCTAATGTTATGGCTGGTTGGTGTATATAAATGTAGTAAATACAGTAAAACTGACAAAAAAGTGCTACAAATTATTCTTTGCAGTGAGACAAACTTCTCAGGGATAATAACTTAGTGCTGTGTAATGCATTCATATATTTATGAAATTTATAAAATGTATTTATGTAACATAATGAGAAGGCCAAATAGCCTGTTCTGATTGGCATATAGATATTGGCCTATATATATAGTTGTATATTCATCATTTGGGTGCTCATTTAGCTGTTTTGTTATATACATCTAACAAATATAACATGATAATAACTTGATTTGAGGTTTCTTTGCAGTTTGATTTGCTTTAAAATATTGTTTTTTCATCTAAACAACAGCTTTGCTTTGGGTTGTTTCATTCATTAGTATGTGACAGAACTGAAGGACCCCAGGTAAATGGATTTCTTTAGTTTGAATTGATGCACAAAGCCAAGGGCCATTCAGGAACAAAGCCAAGGGCCATTCAGGAACAATCACACTGTTGGCTTACATTATGATCTGAGACATATACAAAAGGCTAACATGGTTAGGAGCCCATTCAAAGAGTCTGACCTTCAAATAAGTTGTTTTCTAAGCAAACAAGGGCAAAGGTCAGCAGGAGCCCAGCCGCAAAGCATCACATCATCGTCCGTGAGCCAGGCTCAGATCACACAAAAGAGCTTTCTGTATTAGCAGCCAATTTCCCTCTCTGGTTTCTCTGTCCCACCGTGCAGGGATATGGACTGATATTCCCTTGGCACCAGGCACAGGAAATGAGCCCAGCCCGGTCCTAACAGACACCATAACAGACCGTCATTACCTCAGCCATGTCTGTGTTTCCACCATGCTTAATCACTCAGGCCACACATGCCTACACAAAGGCCCAGTCAGACAGAAAGTTTTAACATCAAGGAAACAACTGTGTAACATCAGAACACAGCTGCTCACTGTATTCTACTGGATTTATTAAATGAGGATGTGCTAAAAGTGGGTCCCTACCCTTAGCATGACCTCATGATGTCAGGAAAGCAAAACATATGAGAGTCTGGGTGTGTGAGTGTACACATGTACACATCATTTCCTTAACCAGAATATGAGTTGAGGAATTTCCTGTATTTCATGAAGGTGGTTCCCTTCTAGGTGGTCAATAAACACACTGAACTCTTAAAGGAATGCTCCAGTGCTTTTTCAGCCTTCATAAGTCAGGCCTACAGTTGATAAAAAAGAAAAAAAACAAATTTGACCCCATTTTCTACCTAATTTGGAAGGCCAACCACCATGCCAACCACCTCCTCTTTTCAAACTGCCGCTGAGGCAGCATTGCTAGGTGGCCAAATGCTCGGAGGTAAGCACAGCACCCCTGTGCTCACCAACATCTCACTAGGAGTGATGTGGGGAGGAAGTGCCATCAACCAGTCTGCAAGGTGCTGAATACAGCCATTCACACCTAATAAGCAATTTAGCATAGCAAATGGTCAAACCTTGTGAAAGGTCTGACTGGCTGGAGCTCACAGAAAGTCCCTGTAGAGAAATACTGCCAATAGAATAGGACTGTAATAGCAGATAAACATGAGTGAATTGGCACCATGCTGCCTAATGCCAGACGTGGGCTAGAGGATTATTATGCTCTCCCAGCATTGAGCTGTGGAGCAGTGGAACTGTGTCTCATTGGGATGATTGTGGTGTCCCATTCAGTGGAATGGTGATCATCCAACATCATAACTGTGACTGTGAACACTCTTGTCATTGAATGCAATTAAATCCTCACAGCAATGCTCAAAAATTAAATAGAATGCCATCTTTCTGGACAGTAAAACACTTACTCCAACAAAAGCAGGATAAACGCTTTAAAAAAGTGCTTTTTAAGTAACGTCCCAATACTTTTGTCAACATCAGCAAAGCTTGCCATTTGACAGGGGTGTTCGGGGCCTGTTGCATATCACTGTATCATGAATAGACATACAGTGTAACTGCTTACTTACAACATTTAAGCCATGCCAACATCTGTGCTTCACTGCTAGCACTCATATGATGATGTGCCAACATGTGGCTTTAAAATGATCTAAAACTCAGAGGATTTCATTGTTTTTGTGTACACCATTCTAATCAGCAGCTGTTCAGAACTGCTTAGGGTCGTACTACACTATAAACAATAAAGCCATGCCTTAGAACAAGCACTTTTGGTTCCACAAAGAACCAGGTTTGTAGTAGAGATGTGTGAGTGCAAAGAACCTTTAAATTCCATGTATTATTTCATGTGACCCTGCCTGGTGAAGAACTCAAGCCTCGCTCTCAGAGCCTTAAGATGTGGAGAACATATTTACTAGTTTTTAGATGCGAAGGGCCCAGGACCTCATGAACATGGCTTATGGCTAACCCTGTGGTAGCGATGCTGGGTAAGTCCAGCAGTCAGCATGATAGCAATGCCAACACATTGGTAGTGATGCTAATACTGGTGATGCTGGACGAGGCTGATTGCAGCGGTAGCAATTCCAACACCACTGCGCTAACAATGCTAACACCACAGTAGGAATGTTAATGCTGTGGCTGCAGTGCCAAAACCATGGTAGGGATGCTGGGCAAGGGTGCGGTTTCTATGGTTTCCGCCACGCTGCTAATGATGCAGTAGTGATATTGAGCCTGCTTTGCTTATCAGGAAAACCCCAGAAGCTGAGGAAGCTGTAAGGAAGCTGAAGCTTGGGCATCACTGGACCTTCCAACAGGACAGTGGTCCTGGAAGATTCTGGACTGGCCATCACAGTCGCCTGGCTTGAACCCCATAGAAATTTTGAAGATTTGAAGAAGTCGGCTGCAGCCGCAAACCCATACATATTAGCCTATACTACTGCCCATGAGGAACAGGCTAAGATTCTTCAGGAATGCTGCCAGAAGCTGGTACCTTGCCATGTTGGCTGGCATAGACGTCCGTTAGCTGGTGCAGCACAGGCTTCCCAAAGCTGGTTTCCAGTCCTGGACTTTGTAATCCTTGTAAGGTGGCCAATCAATTCCATTAACTGTTCCCTTGGCTTCCAGTGAGAACACAATTCCAGACTGGAAACTGGATTCAAGATCCTGATTTGAAGACCCGGGTTCTATGGCATAACTCAAGGAACCTTTTAAAGTACCTTTATTGTTAATTGTGTAGCAGTACAGGGCGAGAGACATTGTCTACACTGAAAACAATTGGAATGCTTTGAATTTGCATGATTCAAATGTGTCAGAAATTTCATCACATCAACATCATTCTTGCAAAAGAAGGAAACTGTATCAAAATTGTTGCAATTGTTGATGCAATATTTTATTCTTGTGCAATGGCTTTGTTTCCGTGCGATTTCTGTAAAAACAAAAAACAACAATCGTGTTCTGGGTTCGGACTGAAGTTTCTGAAGTGGCTTACCCACCGGCCTGATATACAGTAGAAAGAAAATGTGCGGTAGAATGAAATTAGCGGACATGCAGAATGCTGTAATCCAATTGACCCTGTGGACCAATGCGCTCTGGGAGATGGGGTTGCGCATGGGCTGATGCCTGTAATGACTATGACACAACTCCCACCCGTCATAAGTTTCTGGATCTAATGAGGGTAATGATGAATGATGGTGATGAATGTCCTGTGATTAAAGCTGATTGATAATAAATGGAAAATAACTGAAGCTGAGGCCACGTTTTCAAAAAGCCAAGCGATGATGGGGGCAAAAATGGGGGCAAAAGATTGCGTCCAAAGAGTATTCACCACAACACACACATGCTGTAAGACCTGCTGGGTTGTTTAGTCTATCTATTGGTTATCTAGGTCGAGCCTGTTGGGTCATTGTATTGGGTAATTTCTACAGTGCTGGCCAGTTTTTAGGGTAGTTTTGGGGTAGCAGGATTAGTAACAGTCATAGCAACAACCTGTCCAATGGGTAGCCTGAGCTGTTGATGGGGGACTGTTAAGACTGGCTAACATGATTTATTTTAACACTTATTTGAGAACAATAATCCCAGTTCAATTATTTGTTCCCATATAAAATATTTTTTTAGGTTGACCGTAGCAGCAAAAAGGTCTGATAGCACTGAAGCTTTTTAACAGCATGTTTTCCATCATACTGAAGAACCCTCCAACCAGTGCCCCTTCACCGCTGACTTTACTGGCTCTTGGAGAACCCCCTTTTTTTAAGAGGTGCCCCGTTTTACCATGGAACTCAAATAGGAACTGGAACTGAAGTCTCAGTTTGCTTCTATGAAACTGTGACTAAACTGGCTGCTCTGTGGTTACACGTACAAGTGACTCACCTTCGGCATGCATCCTTCAGCTGAAATACAATTTTAACCACGTGATTCGGATGACCAGACCACCTCACATTAAAGCGCCTCAATTCTTCTGAGACCTGTCATGACGCACGAGGACGCCGTGGACTCGAGCTAAAGCGAGCGCTCCGCGGTATAAAATAAAGAGTCCGAGGAGAGACGAGGAGAAGAAGGGCATTGCGTAACACCAGGACACCACTTTCACTGGGACAGGAGTGCTTCAGCACCTTGGACAGCGCCCGCGGCTCCAGGTACCACCAACAGCGTGAGTAGCGCAAGATTACTCTAGATAGCCTCAGTGTTCTCATGATGATGTCTGCATGAAAAGAGGTCTTCTGGAGGAGGACATGCAGGAGGGGCAAGGTTCTTGGACTCCCTTTGGTGCTATCTAGAACTAAAATGTTAGTTCTTCAATGATCCAGGTACTCGATTAGGATGAACAACTGTTTAACCATCCAAAGAACCATTGAATCATTCATTTGCATGGTTCTATGTGTAACCATTAGCATTATTCAAGAACCCTCTTTTTAAAAAGGCTTTATAGGTTCTCTATGGAATC
Organism: Salminus brasiliensis; assembly: GCF_030463535.1. NCBI lineage: Eukaryota > Metazoa > Chordata > Actinopteri > Characiformes > Bryconidae > Salminus > Salminus brasiliensis. Next base: position 31,391,870 of record NC_132894.1, read on the forward strand.
ATGAGAACTGTAAAAGAACCATGCAATGCTTTAATGTGCTTTTTGCATTGTGGGAAAACTGCTGTATATGGTTCTCAAAGTGGTTCTACCCTTGTTACGTTTGGTATTACATAGAACCCTTGCAAATGTCATTATGTGGAGGTTCTTTAAACTTTTGCAGTAATGGTTCTTTAATGTTTTTTGTTTTTTTATTCAAGCAAAACTGGACTGCAAAGAACTGTGCTACACCCTTAAATGGTTCTATAGTAAAGCAATGTTTATATAGTAATGAGACAAGTGCTTAAATGGTGCTCTGCCATAGCAGCAAAAAGGGTTCCACTATTTCTTTTCCTTTTGGTACTAGATATTTAGAGCTTTAGAACATTTGCATTCTATGAAGGTTCTTTTAACTTTTAGAATAATGGTTCCTCAAAGGACCACCACAAATGTGGTAACGGTTTTTTTCATGGAACCAAAAGTTCTGGTTCTTCGTTAGCACCACTGTGGAAAAAAGCTGTGCTACACCCATAAACCGGTTCTTTAAGGGTTCTTTAGTAAGAACAATGTTTATACAGTACTATTATGTCTGAATTTCCACATTCTGCTACTGCTTAAACAAGGGTTCCACTCTTGTTACAAGTCAAGATTTTATTTTCATTGGGTACTGCATAGAACCCTTTTTAAAACTTTTTCATTGTGTGGAGGTTCTTTAAACTTGTACTTGGTTCTTACTTGGTTCTTACTTGGTTTTATGGTTCTTCAATGGACCATCACTGATTTTAAACTAAAATGAACTGCAGAGAACGGTGTTCCACTATTGCTACGAGTCAAAGAACCCTTTTTCAGTATGAAACAGAACCATTTTTACAGACACCAGTCTAGAACATCTCCTCTATGTTAGCTACGTTTCTGAAGACCCCTACGTTTTCTTCTCTCTGTTACGTAGCCTAGACGTGAAGGAAGCCATGGCATCGTTGAGCAGTGGCCAGCTCGTCCTCGTGGCTCTCTGCTGCTTGCTTTGCTGCAGGTCTACAGCTCTTCCAGCCATCGCTACATACTCTGCTATGAGGTGAGCTCTCCAGCAGATCTCCAGCTGCTGCCTCTCTGGCGCACGAACACAATTACGCACTGCGAAACTAGCTCGCACCGGTCCAGGTACTGGTCCAGGTGTAGGCTGTACGTTCTTCTCCTGGCTCGTGGCTTCTTCTGCAAGCTAAAGCCTGACCTGCTGTGTTTGTCCTCTTCAACAGTAGGTCTGGGACGCTGAATGGCGATGGGGAAGGAGTCTGGCCGAGCGACCCGTCCCAGGATGTGGAGGTGTACAAACTTCTGTACGAAATCGCCAACACGGTTGAAAGGTACTCCATCCGGGCTCTTCCAAACCCATTACGACTGCTGTTGAGTTGAGACGCTGTTGCGCGCAGAGCTTCACCTCTGACACTGTGTCTTACAGACCATCACGACACGCGGACGGACTTTTCACGAGCGGATACAGTAAACTGCTCGGGCAGCTTTCAGCCAAAGAATACCTCGAGTCTTTACTAGCCAAGCGCGTGAGGTAGATGTTTTTATTATTAATATTTATAATATTTATCTCCATGTTTGCCCTTTTCATCTTTTTGCATGTACTGGCTATCGGAATGGCTATTATACTGACCTGTTGATTTTTATATAATAGTCCATATTTATATAAATGTAAATAATCTATATAAAACACTTTATCACATTGCTAGGCATCGATTATTATAGAAAACTCAATTGAAATGTTAATGAAATGTTAACAATTTATTAAATATTACATTTTAATTATATGGGCCATTTTATAGCTTTTAATTGATATATATTTAAAGAATGACCAATATCATTGAAATGTAAGAGTTTTAATAGATATAAGCTGAATATTTTGAATATTTCATTGATATTGACCATTCTATATATTATTATTGATTATTAGCTATTATATAGTCAATAACATTGTAATGTAAACATATTTGAACTCACATCAATTGAACTTACATCAATTAACTCATTAAATGCATGGAATAAGTATCCAATATTTACAATATTGACTATAAACAATTGTCAATAGTCAATAGAAATAACTATGGATTATATATTATAGTATATATCTATATCTGTTTGCCATTATTTACTGATATACTGATGATTGACTAATATAGAATGGTCAATATTTTAATAAAATCTTTTTGGGAATTTAAAATATTTCACTGACAGCTATCTGTTGACTACTACACAATAGTCAACATTCCAAGAAATATTAATAATATGTACAAAATATGAAGTCTATATGTACTGGAATGTATTATATCTATTGGCTATTCCACTGCCAACAACTGCCAGTCTATAGACTAATACACAATAGCCAATATTTCAATAATTTTATTAATCTACAAAGAATAATCATTATTTATGGAAATTGTAAAATTTCTATTGACTATTTGACTGGCAACTATGCATTGGCTATTACAGAACTGTTCATATCATTAATCTTAATAAAACAGCTCCTATTTTAAACTGGGTGTGGAATCAGTAGCTGGATTAATAATGCTGGCTATAATCTGTTTGTTTTTGCTCAGCAGTGACGAACTGAGTGCAGAACAAATGCGGCTGAAGCGCCACTCGGATGCGGTTTTCACGGACAACTACAGCCGCTACCGCAAACAGATGGCAGCAAAGAAATACCTCAACTCAGTTTTAGCAGGGAAGAGGAGGTAGGAGGTTTCTCTGAGCTCATCTTGCTCTGCACGAGCCTCTGAGAATGATTCCTAACACTCGCATGCAAGTTCTGAGCTTCTGCACCATTAGTTCCTAATTCACCCCAAATGTAGTCAGCTCACCAAGACCTGTCTAGTCTGTAGTTTTGTTCTGGAACTAAAGGAAGAAATGAGTAGTTCCTTGAAGAACCTCTAGGTTACTCCACACTGTTAAAAGAATCCCAAAGGTTCTCACAGGCACCTCTAAGAGCACCCAGGAATGTTCTTGAAGGAGCCCCTTGGTTGGTCAGTTTGTGCTTTGAGGAACCTTCAAGGAACATTTTTCTTCTAAAAACATCTTCTTCAAAGTTTGTTAAGGTTCCCAAAGCACCGTATCAGGTTCCTCCACAGTTTCAAAATGAAGAACCTTCAAATGTTCCTCAAGGATCTTATACTTTTACGAGTGCAAGAACCAATGGGCTCCTTCAAGAACATTCCTCAGTGCTCTTAGAGGTGTTTGTAAGAACTTTTGGAATTTCTCAGCATGAAATCTGGTTCCTCAAAGAACCTATTTGAAAAAATATGCATAGAGGATCTATAGATTAGGCTGCTATAAGTAAATATCCAAGAATGAGTTCTTAGAAGAATGGGTTCTTCTAAGGTTCCTCCGCAGTTTCAACAGTAACAGTATACATGGCTATTTGTCGATGTAAAGAAGCTTAAAGATGAACCTTCTTCCTAGAACCTCCACATGATGTGGCTTCACATTACCACACCACCCATTGACCCATTGCAAGGTTTTAAGAGAACCATTGTTCTCTGCAGCATCATGCTAAGAACCCTTTAGGGTGCCTTTATGTTTGTTGCCACAAAGGTTCTTTAAGCAATGCCATAGAAGAAGCACTGGTTGTACGAAGAACCAGAGATATGTTGGCGTGTAGAACATTTGGAATGTTTGCAGAACTCTTTAAGAAGGTTCCACAGCAATTTAAGGATTATTCCTGGAACTGTAACACACTGGTAGTTCCACGTTCTAGATAAAAAGCAACAAACTGGTACAGAACCTTTACCATACATGATAGTTCTGTTGCAGTTTAAGCCTTTTCCTGGAACCTCCACACTACTGTAATGGGTCTAGGAAGAACTCTTGAACTGGCATATAACCAACATTTACCTTATGTAAAGGTACCTCATGTGTTTATGAGAGTTCTGCAGCCATTTAAGTTTTCCTCTTGGATCTGCCACATACTGTAAAGGTTCTAGATATAACTCTTAAAATTATATAGACCTTATGTAAAACTTCTATTGCAATTTTAAGTTCCTTCTGGAACCTCCACATGATGCAAAGGTTCTAGGAAGAACCCATGAACAGGTATTGAACCTTTACACTGTATAGCAGTCCTGTAGGACAAACCCTTTACAGCTTTACATTCCTTAGAGGTTCTTTAGGCAGCAAAAGGCCCTTTCCTGCATTTCACAAAGAACCCCTATGGGTACCTAAATGTTTATGACGTTTATCTTCTAAGCCAAGGTTTGCACTTTGCTAAACCTTCAGCTATAAAAGCAATGAGCATGTCTTGCTGGTTGCCTACATTTGGGGTTTGGAGGAAAGTTCTGGATATGTGGTATTAGGCTGAGGCATCACTTTTAAAGGCTTTCTGCTTCCTAACACGCTCCTTCTGTGCTACTACAGCCCAGAAGATGCTCTAACCATGCCCAACCAGTCCAAAAGCACTGAAAGCTCCTTACAGCAGAGCTACGAGGACCCTGTTGACCAGCTCCTCCAGCAGCTCCCGCTAGTATGACGTCTCTCCTTCAGAGTTAGTCACTTCACTTTCCTTTTGCCCTATTTGTACCTTCTGTTTCTGAGAGCATGCTGTTCTGAGGAAACTGTCTGAAAGTGCGGGGTGAAATTTAATATGACACACTTTTGCCTGTCCTCTCATTCATACCACATCATTTATACACACCACACCACTTCTCTTCCCGAGCATGAGTGGGTTGGGGATTCACTGTAACTGTAAGAACTGTTGGCTGTCTGTGTGTCCCTGCTTTAATAAACTGAGATGTTCATCTCCTCTGCTGCTTTCTTCACAGCACCTCTAGGTGACGAAGGCCATGCCAGGCTTTTCAAGCTTTCAAGACCGTCTTCATCTCAGACTATTTATTATTTATTTATTCTAGGATCATCGCGAACCGACTGCCATAATTCAAATGTATATGACCATACAGTACTGAAATATAGAAACCCAGAGGAAAGGCTGTTTCACTGTCTTTTGGTTGTGTGACAAAGTTGACCGTGCCATTATTTATAGGAGAGCTATATTTGGAGCTATATCTGAGGTTTGCTGCTCATTGCTGAAATCAACACATATCAACATTAAACAAATAAAACAGTCAAAATTTGTTAAACAGTGAATTTAGTTCAGTTTGTTCAGTTTGTTCATTAATCGAGTTTTCCAAGAGTACCTCAGATCAGCAGACCTGGAGAATGATGCTAGCTCTGGACGTATACAGTTCTAGGAGAAACCTTTATTGGGGAGAACTTTTAGACAGTGTTTACACCTGATCACTTCATCCGGCTTCAGTATCAGGATTATATCTGGATAAGACCAAGCAACTAAAAAATCCAAGGGTACACTAACGCACCCAGAACCAGATCCAAATCCGATCACTCAAATACTTCAGGAGATGATCTGACCTGAGACGCATCTGAGTCACATATTATAGCAGTGTAAACACATCCGTCTGTGTGAGACGCAATCCCTCCCAGTACAATCCAAATACCAGTTTTGAATGAGCAAATTGGCATATTTCAGCCCACACAGCAATCAGATTAAAGTCTGACTAACTAGAGACGCATTTGACTACACTGGAGACAGTATAGTCTACGCATGTGGCTAAAATCGAATCAGGTTGCAATCCAAATGCTAGTCATGTGAAGTGATCAGATGCTTTGATCAGATGTTTTTTCCAGGGTTTTCAGGCGACCAAAAGTGGTTCTTTTAGCATATATGGTAGGAAAATGATTTCTTTGGTATAGATTAGAACCTTTTGATTATGTTAAGATTCTTTAAACCTTAAAAAAAGGTTTTCTAACTCTTACTCATCCCAGAACCAGTCACTAAATGAGTCGTTAGAGGTTCAAAAGTGGTTCTTTTTGTATAAATGGTCTTAGTAAGTAGATATTTACAATATGTGGTGCTTTAAACTTTTAAAAAGGTTCTTTTAAAATCACATATCACATTAACAGAGCTCATTCTTTAGAACCAGTCATTATAATGCTCTTTAGGGATCTAAGAGTAGCTCTTCTTGGATATATGATCTTAGGAAACCCCTTTAATTGGTACAGACTGGAGTGTTTGCCTCCTGTAACTGTTGTTACATTTTCAGTAGTGTTTTCTTTTTAAGAACTGGCAATTGGGGGTTCTTCAGGGAACCAAAAGCCATCCTTCTTGCATACATAGTACTAAAAAAACAGTTTTTAAGTACAGATTATAACATTTAGAATACATGGACATTCTTTAAATTCTTTACAATCTCCTATCCTATCACATTTCTAGAGATGGTTATTTAAGGAACCAGCCACTGGAAGTTTTTTTAAGTTCCTTAAAGAACCAAAGGTGTCTTTTTTGGATATTTGGTTCGAGGAATAACATTTAATTGTTATGCATTAGAACCTTTACAATATTTGGAGATTCTTTAAACTTTGAAAAGGTTCTCCACACTCTCATGTCCCATTTACAAAAGTGGTTCTAGATAATGAAAGTTTTTGAGCCCGCATTGGCTCCTTTATCGGTGAGAGTGTGAGCTTGTATCGCATCTGGTGGGATTTATCCCACGTTCCTGAGTGTGTACAGACTGAGTTTCCAGATGTTACATAGGAAGTGCCGAGCTGAAGCTGGATCACAGACAGGTGCAGACTCGAGTGGGTGGTCCCCTTAAGCTTAAAGCAATGGCAAGTGTGTGTCACTCCATCCTGTGGGTGTTTCTGTGTTTGGCCGTCTGACTTTACTGAGGGCCTGGGAGGAGAGAAGAACCTGACTAACCATCCCACGGGACAAAGTGGTCAGTGAAATGTAGCACTAAATGAGCAACAGCCATGGAGAGTTAGGAGCAAGTGCAGTTATTATCAGCCAGTATCACAACAAAGCAATGACTGGCTCAGTTACACAAACTGAGATAGCACGAGAACATCACTTTTTTTACTGTCAAGCTTTAAAAACGGTTTCCTCTATTGCTTGGCTTGGAAGTACCGTTTTAGGAGAACCTTTTATTGAGGTAGAACCTTCACAGGTTTGATACACTAGCATATGGACCTAGTGTTCTTTAAGGGTACCAAAGGTGGTTCTTCTTGGATCTTCGGTCTTAGGAAAAATATTTTATTCACATAGATTAGAACCTCTACTTAATGTAGTGGTTCTTTAAACTTTAAAAAGGTTCCTCAAAATCATCCACCACATATACAGACTCTTTAAGACTCAGTAGAAGACTCTTTTCGACCCAACAGTGGTTCTTTTTGGACAATTTATCTTAGAAAACCTTTAATAAGTGTATATTAGAACCTTTGGACTGTATTTAACCTAAACAGAAAATATACAGAACCTGTCATTGAAAGGTTCTTTAGAGCTCCTTTAGAGTGGTTCTTGGATCTAAAACATTTAATTAGTATAGATTCAAACCTTGGCATTTTGTGGAGGTTCTATAAACTATATTTCTACAAAATATTTACAGAAATCATGGTTTAGAACCAGTTGTTGAAAGGTTCTTTAGAGCTCTAAGCGTGGTTCTTCTTGGATATATGGTCTTGGGAAAAGCCATGTAATTAGTGTATTTTAGAACCTTTGCATTGTGTGGACTTTTCTTTATAACTATACAGAAAATATACAGAACCGGCCATTGAAAGGTTCTTTCAAGATCCAAATATGGTCTTTTGATTACTATATATTAGAACATTTGCACAGTTTGGCGGTTCTATAAACTTTACAGACAGTGAACAGAAATCACTCTTCAGAGCCAGTCATTGAAAGGTTCCTCAAAGATCCAAATATGGTCATTTTTGTATGTATATAGTCTCAGGGAAAAAACCCTACATATTAGATGCATAACCTTTACATTGTGTGGAGGTTCTTTAAACTTTACAAAATGTTTACAGAAATCATGGTTTAGAACCATTCAAAGGAACCATTCAAAGGAACCATTCAAAGGTTCTAAACATTGAAAGATTCTTTAGAGCTCCAAGCGTGGTTCTTCTTGGATATATGGTCTTAGGAAAAACCTTTCATTTGCATGGATTAGAAGCTTTATATAATGTAATGGTTAGTTACATTTTTAATACGTACATTTACATGAAAAGTTTTTTAGAACCAGTCATTGAAACGTTCTTTAGAGAGCCACGTCGTCTCGGAAATACCTTGAAAGCATTTCCTCTGTTGTCATCATAATACATTTTAGCTTTAATCATGTTACCTATATATAGCTCAGTTAGCTCTCTGCAGTCTGCTGTCTGCCAGATCTGATCCCAGCCCAAATGCTCTTGCATAGACCTTCACTTCTGGGAGCACTACCACACTGTTCCCAGCAGGGGGCACCATTTACAGCCATTTGAAAAACACAGGGAACACCTGGATACTTACCAAAGTGTTGAGTCTGACTACTAATCACACACAGCTTCTGCTGCTGTCTTTGCAACACCAATCAACTGAAAGTTGGTATCATCATACATGTTCATAATCATTAAAAAAATAGAAAGGGTCTGTTAGGCATCCAGTGTGCATAAATGCATCAATCTGAAGGTGATTCACCTACAGAAGACTGGAATCAAATCTAAGGAATCAAATGGAGTCATGTTGGAAGTTGAGATTTAATGATCCATTGAATTTTCCCCTAAAGAATCTTAGATCTGGATCACTGTGAGGTCAGAGGTGTACACCCCTATTGTGCAAGGCTCTTTTCACAAAGCCAGTCATTTGTTATTTATGCATAGCGAGGGCTATAGGGACTTGTCATTTATCATCGCTGGCATGCGAAACCTTCTATCTCCATATTTACCATTTTTCACTTTTTAACATAATGTAAATCTGACAGTTGTTCTTTACCTTGTATTAGAATTTCTTAGAAAAGCTCCAAAATGACTTGAAATATAATATTTTCTGTATAATATATATATATATATATAAAACAAAATTATTATATTATATATTATTATAAATTATATTTTTATTTTATAACTTTAGGTTATAGGTTCCATATTATAAATATGAACATATAAAAACATATATATATATATGTATTATTATTTTAAAATTTTATTTATTTATTTATTTTTTAAATAAAATATAAGAAGGTCTAGTTCTAGTGGCCAGGGTTTGTTACTGGCTTATTGGTACATCTATTCACTGCCATGTAAAAGTCATTTGGATGGTTAGGCGTGTTTGCACTGTTCTGTTTTAAGACAAAAAGAGGAAGTCACATTCCACTCACCTTGTCCTGCTACCTCCCCAGAAGACTGCCCTGAGCATCAGGAAGTCTGCAGAGAGAAAAACCAGAAGACGAAAGTTCATTCCCATTGAAAGTAAAACACACTGGATCAGCAGCAATCAAGCTACACAGCTAGGAAGGAAGGCCCAACCTGGCAACCTTCCGGCACTGTCACTGTTTGAAATTTGCAGGGTTAGAGGAATCCGCCTATGTCATTCACTGCCATACACAGATAGCGCAGATACCACAGCCCTAACTGATGAACATGTTTATCTACAAAGTGTCATCTTTGTTCAGCAGCCGGCCAGAACCAAGTTCAAAAGTCCAGAAAGAGCATGAACTCTACACCTTCAGTCAACAGGCTTGTAGGAAGGAAGACAAAGGTAGGCAGGTCATCTCATAATTAGGCTTAACAATGCAAGAGGAAAGTGGACGACTGTTTAATGAGTGTGGCATTAATCAGCCGCAGGACACTGGAATTCCAACTGCTTCCTTGCAACAAATGGGAAATTTCCCATGTTCCAAGGAAGACGGTTGTTTTTGGACATGTATTAAAGGGCCACTTAATAGTAAATCATAATTTCCTTGCTTTGTTTGAGATCAAAGGGCATTTTGTAGTCTATATAGTTCAAATCTAGAAGCTACATCATAAATGCAAAAACAGCTCACTTTTAATTCAATGATTTTGTGATGTCACAAGACTTATAGGGAGTGTTTCACCTCTAGCCTGGTCTCATATGAGGATTCGTACAATGTGTACTAAATATAGATAGACACTCATGCAGATGCACAAATTATTGCCACAACCCAGACATGAAGACATCAAATGATCTGAACAGAGAATGTAACCTGAATAAAGAATAGAGAACACCTAAGCCTAATTCGAACCATATCCTAACCTAAACTTAATGTAACCTACACCTCATCTTAAACCCAAACTTACACTACTACAATTAAATGTAATTATAATCTAAACAGGCTAAACTTAACCCAACCTCTATCCTAACCCAAGTAATTTAATTACCTGAACATAATACATCAACCTAAACCTAAACTTAGCCTAACCTCTATCCTAACCCAAGTAATTTAATTACCTGAACGTAATACATCAGCCTAAACCTAAACTTAGCCTAACTCTTACGCTAACCCTAACTCTAACCCTAATCTTAACCTAACCTTTGTCAAAATCCAAGTAATTTTATTACCTGAACCTAATCCCTCAACCTAAACCTAACCTAAACTTAACCTAATCCTTTCTCTAACCCTAACCTTAACCTAATCTTTACCTTAATCCAAGTAATCTTATTACCTGAACCTAATACCTCATTCTAAACCTAAACCTAACCTAGCTCAAACTTAACCTTACTCTAAACCAAACTTAACATAACCCTTACTCTAACCCCAACCTTAACCTAATCTTTACCTTACTAACCCTAAGTTATTTTATTACTTAAATGTAATACCTCAAACCTAAACCTAAACTTAACCTACCTTAACCTAACCTAAACTTAGCCTAACCCTTACACTAACCCTAACCCTAATCTTAGCCTAACCCTTACACTAACCCTAATCTTAACCTAACCTTTACTCTAACCCAAGTATTCTTATTACCTGAACCTAATACATCAAACTAAACGTAACCTAACATACCCAACATATGCCTCAACATAAACCCAAACTTAACCCCACTACAACCAAATGTAGTTAGGCTAAACTAAACCTAACCCTTAGCCTAGCCTATTTCATTTTATCACCCTTAAACTAATACATCAACCTCAACCTAAACGTAAACTATCATAACCTAACCTAAACTTATCCTTACTCTAACCCTAACACTAAACTTAACTATATTAGAATGTGAAGCTCTTACAGTCGCAGGAGTTTCCATTCGTTCATATTTTTTTAGAGGCTCCATAACAGAGAAAAGCAGCGTAAATGTAGCTGTAGCGACGCTACAGCTGAGGTAGGACCGTCAAGGACTATGAAGACTCTATCTTTGTAGTCTATTGGCTACAAAATGGAACAGTCGAAGCTGCGTGGCGACGTCACCAAACTACTCACTGCCAGACTCAATGGCAACAGCTTCTACCCCCAAGCCATCAGACTTCTCAATACACAAGGACTAAGCTGAGACCCCCTTTTACCTCACTCACACTCACACAGACATACTTTATATTGCACACCCATCAGGATACTAGCTGCTAGATGCTGTATATTTAGCGTAATTGTCACATTTTTTTGTTTGTACTCAGATTGGATTACAATTAAAGCATCTTGACTTGGCTTAACTTTGAAAAGAAATGCTACACAGTGTTGCATAAAATTCAGAGCTGTAGTTAGGCTTGAATAGGCCTGAATAACTGAAAGCTCAAGGCTAGATTTCAAATTTACTGTAATTTTCCCAATGTATTACATCTTTGTGTGGGTAAACACACTTTACTACTGATAAAGTGACCAATACAAGAAGCAGCTTGCTGATCTGACAAGGTCTCTTAGTCCTTTAAGTTCTCAGAGAGAGGAGAGCTGTGCTATATGGTGTCTTTTCCTACCACTCCCTTTCAGCGATACTATAGCAAGAATTGATAAGTCCCCCAATGGTCTTTGAACCTCTGGACTGTTGAGCTGCCTCTTCAAACAAAGTTTGAACACACACACATTTCAACAGCAGGTACGTTTTCTTTTTAGTCCTTTTCCTAAAGCGTATTTGCTTATTTATCTGTTTGTGTATTGTACCTTCGGTTATACTGGGTATCTCCTTCTTCATATTTAGGATGAAGCATATTTAGCATAGTGAAGAACCACTAGGATTATGTAAAACAGCTGCCTATAAGCAGATGTGACAGGGACGGGGCACATCTTGAAGCACTGGAGTGAAATTATTAGGGGTTTTGCTGAGAGGGAGGTGAATGCAAAACTTTAAGAATCCAATGTGAGTAAGACAAACTGGTGGACTAATGGGTTACCATTAATCCACAGAACAGTGGCTCTGATAAGCACACTAAATTCTTTATCAGCTCTGTTAATAATTTCTAGCTGTACCAGTAAAAAGCTAATGAGTTTCACAATAAATGAACGCCTCCCGTAACGTACTGTAATGCTGTCATGTTAAAATTAGATGCAAGAGGGGCGCCATTTGGGTGGAAAAAATTAGGACGAATTTAAGGGGTCCTGTTGATTGAGAATTGTGGCAGAATTGTTAGAGTTATGAGGCCCGGTGTAATATTTTTTTCATGGGGCCCAAAATCCCTGGCAGTGGCTCTGGCTAAGGGAGAAGATATTGTAGCAGAGCTCAGAGTGGTCCAGCGGACTAAGACGCTGCAACGCTGCCCCAAAGATCACTGGTTCAAATTCAACTGCCTTCAGCAGCCGGAGCCAGAGAAAGCACAATTGGCCTAGTTTTCACCGGGCGGGTAGATCACTCCCCTCTCTCTCCCCTCTCCCTGATGCTAGCCAGCACAGGTGTCAGCTAGCCAATGCATCAGAGGTGAGAGTGCCCTGGTAATGTTGCATCTGCTGCAGTTTGAAAAGAGCCAGTGGCAGGTTGCACATGTGTTGCTGCACAGTAGAACAGTGCACCATCACTTCAGGAAGATTTAAGTCTTTTGCAGCCAACCAAGGGTTTTATCAGCCTTTGAACAGCTTTCTATTGATGTATTTTTGGTCTTTCACCATTTCTTTATAATATCATTTCTTAATTACATTACAGACTGAGGAAATACCATTCTTAAAGCATTCTTCGAGTGCTAGGCAGCTGCCTAGATGAGTCTATGGCTGGTTTGAGGAGTCAGATTTTTTATAAAGCTTTTTCTAACCATGACTGTGAACTCATCATACCTCATAACAAGCTAATAATGGTAAAATTATTGGGACAAAATATGGGAAAAAACATTTATACTCTAACATTCATCTTTAACTTACTGCCTTTTGGAGACCAGCCCATCTCCTGCTCATTGAATTGTCCGCAGTCACAGAAACCAGGGGTACCCAAACTTTTGCTCGCCACTGAATAAAGGCTCTAAATCATCTGCAGTTGCAATTACATGGGACATACACGTTGATGGAGTATACATGTGGCAGCAGAACAGCAGTCTTTGTGTGGTTGTTACACAGTTATTAGGGTAGAGTACGCACCGTGACGTTCAGAGTATTTTCTGTATGACACAAGCCAAGCGAGCACAAGCGTGCAGATAAACTTTGACTCTTCAAAGAAAACAGGGAGGAAACGTGACAACAGCTCTTTAACAGCATTACGCAAGAGTGAAACTGCAAAGCAAGCTGCTAGGACTTCTCCAAGAGACGAAATCTGCAGATCTCAGATAGCATGCAGCTGCTAACAAACACATTGTGGGCTGGTGGTTGAAACATATGGACAAGAAGCCACGGCAGCTAGCAAATAGAATTGGAACTGAGAGCAAATCAGGAGTCGTGTCAACCGGGCGGCAAAGGTAAGGCCGATGCCTACTCCAGGCTGGGTCTCAATCTCAGCTTTCCCCATTGGATAATGGTTAGAACGGAGTGTGTACATGTGGTAGAGGCAGTAGGTTGCCGGTTGTTGACTAGCTATTATGCTGTCTGATGGAAACATCAAAACCACAACTGCTCAGAAGATGCCGGGGAGTGCACCTCATGATTTGAAGGTGTGGGAAATGGTAAGATGTTAAGATTTGAATTGATGAAGAACACTGGGACCTCATGAGAAAAAGTTCTGGATATGTTTTGAGTTTGTTCATTTCAATATTATTGGTATGAAATGTTCTTCCTAGCTGCGCCCATTCTGTCACTCCTTCACCTCATTCCAATCTGGAAATGCAAGGTCCAGCTGCAGGTTTGGGCATGTTTTGCTTGAGTCGTGGAGCAAGGCAGTCAACACACTTTGGAAGGTCGTGGTGTGTAGCTCACCCTTACCACTGAGACATTGTAGGAAAGCAGCATAGCAGGAATCTTAAATAGGCCTCACTGTTTCAGCCCACCTTAACCTCACACGGGTCCCATCCAGGCCTTGTATGCAGTGTAAGATTTAGATGGGGGCTATGTTTAACTCCTCCCTGACCCATCACTGAAACCGGTGGGCATCCATATGTGGAAGCTGAGGACAAAACTTAGGCTTAGGTTAGGCTCCCAATAAAGGCTCCATATGGATATAGCTGGCTCATGTTTGTATAATCTTCCATCAAAATGTAATGACCTCTAAAGAAGTGTTAAAGAAGTGTCTAAGGGTTCATCTTTTGAGTATTTTAAGGTGTTTGTTCTTGTATGTGACCTTCTGTGTGGGTAAAAAGACTCGGATGCAATGTAACAAGCATATGTACCACCCTGTTACGTTGTCCTTTTATGGAGGGCTCAAAGAATTATTAGGGTAGGCTCAGCCTTTTTGGCTAGTTTTACTACAGCTCACAGCAGCCACATATAGCATAATTTTAACAGTGTAACAAAACACCCAAATGTTGCAAAATTATTGTTTTTTTTTACGAAAGACCAGCCATAAAAAGATTGCAAACGGCTGTAAAGATGATTCCGCTAAAAGCAAATACCGAGTTAAACCTCTCCCTTTTTGCTTGTTTGCTCTTAATCATGCCTACGTCACCTGGCCTACGTCATCAACAGTTCCCACGCATTAACTTCCCACTGAAATTTCATTTGATTGTTCGCAACATTTGCAAAGGTTTGAATGGAATCCCCAGTAGTGTTGCTGTCCAATCTCTGTCAGCAAGCTAAAGACATTACCGGTATTATAGGTAGCTTTTAGCCTTGCACCCACTCACTTCCTCAGGTTTGACTTTCAAGCCAGTGTTTTCCCTTCTGATGTGTGTTTAGCTCCAGTTTTTTCATCTGAGATAGTCCAGATTGTTCTTGAGGGAGCGGATGTTGAACAGAAGCTAGCATCAACTAGCGTTAGCTTTTAGCCTAGCGTGCATTCCCAGTTTGTGTCCCCTGGCATTCACTTCGACACATTTTGAGTTTGAGCTCCCCTTCTGCGGGCACTGGCACAGGAAAAGCTGCGGTCATGAGGCCTGGTTCCTATAGCAACCCATCTTCCCATAACTAGTAGAGTCTGGAGGTGATGGGCTACTATCCAGTATCAACAACACCACATTCTTCTGAAGTCAAGAGGAGCTTCGCCAGCTGTAGTTAGTGGGCAGAGTTGTGGGGTGTAAATGTAACTACAGTCAAGATTGCTGCTTATTAGTTTTGAGGTTTTGGAATTGGCCCGTTTTTATTTTTCCAAACAGACCAACAGCATTTGAAGTTCATGGTATGTCAGTTCCATATACCAAACTCTCGTTATTCAACTATGCTAGAAAAATGCAATCTGGCGTTCTAGGGCTCTTGTAAAGAACTGTTGATTGCAGGGTTCTCTACGAAACCAAAAGTGATCTGGTCAGAAAAGAAGTGTGCAGATTTTACTAATGGCTACGTCCAGAATTAAACTTGCATGTAACGTTGTTATCAAATCTGTAATATGTGTCAAAAATTTAGATCAATAAATATAAGATGACCATTTTTCACAGGTCATGAACCATCAAACATTAAAACTGAAAGTGGCTGAGTGACTCAGCCGTTAGTTGGAAACAGCTTGTCTTGTTGCCGCTTATTTTTGGTTGTTTGCCGAAGGGATAAGTCGGAATGCTGACAATTGTAAGGGAACACTAAGGGATTTACTGGCACAACTAGGAAAACAAAAGCAGGCTCTGGCGAGAGTGCAATTAAGGTCTCGTCGCCATCCTTATCTGAGGAATGCACATTTCCTAAGCTTAACTCAAACCACCTAAATATATTTAGCTTAAAGTGTTAGAGCTGAGTGACAAATCCTGCCAAACGCCATCATTGACTATCGTAGCCAACTGTCAGAGACGAAGCTGTTGAGTTTTTATATTAAGTTCCCGAACACCAAAGCTGTCTTAGCAAACGAAGCTAATAGGCTAGTTCTGAGGGGCTGAGGGGCTGTAGATGAATGTTAGCATAGCTCTGGGTTTATGCATAGCCTCCCCACCTCTTCAGATGATTTCTTAAGGTGTTAAATGAAAACGTTAATGTCCATTTTAGCAGGTTGTTAGTCTGAGACCGGCTGCTTCTCGCTAGCTTAGAGGCGAGTGAAGAAAAGCAACATTACGCACACTTCCTGTGAGCCTGAATCATGAGTCTGTAGGAAAGATAATTCTTTATAATCAGAACAATCTCTGCCTCTCATTCTTCTTCTTCCCTGAAAGCATTAATTGTGCTTTATTAAAAACAGGTTCATTGATAATGGAAAAAATCATAACAAGTAGGAATTTTGATATGCTCCATTTGAACTGGGATGCTGGAAAAATCTTGGAAGGTTCCAGGTAGTACTTTTCAACTGGAGTGCCCCCACAAGTCGGATTTCCTACTCGGAAAGTCAGGAGAGCCTCACCAGCCAACCCTGAGTTCAAATTCCAACATGGCTGCACCGCACATCAACAGTAGGAAAAGCAGTAGTACTGTACAGTTTATTGGTACTTCTATCTATTTGTGTCTCAGTACTGTCCCATCTTCATCTGTGGATGTTTTTCCATGTTGCTTGGATGTGCAAAATACGGAATAACGCATTGTTATCAACTGGTATCGCGAACATTGCCAACCTGGGACAATGCTAACCATGTGAACCTGGTACCTGAACATATTTTGGATAGATTTACCCTAAAATACTGGTAAAAGATTGTCAAACCAGACTCCAAAGTCTTCTGTCAATTCAGGTGAAACATCATTCCCAGCTCTGACAACTGACTATATGGAATATAGCATTAGAATAGTACACCCTACACGAAGATACAGATAGAAAATAGCTGGGTGAAGACTTAAAGTGTGTCAGCGGTCAAATACGCTGCCACCATGACCTAGAGGTCATGAGTTTGAATCCTGATCCATGCCACTTTGCCATCAGCAGCCAGAGTCCAGGAGAGCACAATTAGCTGTGCCTTGTCCATGTGGGTAGTTTGTGCCTGCTGTTCTCAACCTACCTATCTTTCTGGGTATTTTATAGATAGATAGAATCTGGCCCTGCCATTTGCTACCATCTGAAGCCCATTGTTCATTGACCTGAGAAGATTACTCAGCCATTATCTGCTCAATTCCCCTTGATGGACCTATATTATGTTAATGCCGTTACTCTCACACTCTCTTCCAGGCTCATTACAGCCTTAAACCTATTATTCAGTATTTGCATGGACTGCAGTGAGTGATTCCGAACCTATAGAAGTGTGCACTAGAAGTTAGGACATCTCAGCAGGATCTGGGTGGCCTTGCTATTTGCTGCACCATGACGCTGTTGAGTAAATCAGTTGAGTAAATCAAGCTGTTCCCAAAATCCATAATGCCTTCTCCAGGTGCCTGCTGAACAATGCGAACAATGAGCAGGAGACAGTGAGAGGAGGTGTCTGGGCAGACTTCCTCCACCACCGTGTTTTCTGTGTTTTGGAAGGGGATAATAGTGGAAAGCAAACAATCAAGGCATTTGTTGTGTGAGGTTGCTTCTGCAGGATGTAGCTTCAATCCTGACTACATGGTGCCACATGCGTTTCCCTGTCCTTAAATAACCCACACTGTTCCTGTGTGAGATTTCCAGATGCTTCTACATGTCTTGTCGTAATCTGATGTGTGGAGAACATAATGTTCTGGCTAATAAATGCTTGGTGAATTCATTTGTTTTTATACTTGTGTATAAACTATCGTGTATAACTATGTCCAAATATTTGTGGACACCCCATCTAATGAATGCATTTGGCTACTCTAAGTTGCACTCCTTGCTGACACAGATGTGCAAAGTTTGTCTAGTCCCTTCAGAGAGATATTGCCACTAGAATAGGACTCTCTGGAGCAGGTAAATAGATAAACCTATTGGCACCATGCTGCCTGATGCCAGGCTTGGGCTAGAGGAGTTTAAAGGCCCCAGCATTGAGCTGTGGAAGAACTGTGGTCTGTGGAATGATGGTGACTCTTAGAGTTTGGGGGAAAGTAGGGTGGTGATCAACCAACATCCTGACCTCAGTAATGCTCTTGTTGCTAAATGCAAAAACAGGGCCATCAGGGCTTCATCCTGACATAGCAAGAAATGAATGTGACCTAAACTACTTTTGTCAGCAATGATTCAGAGCTCAGATCCAGTTCCGCTCACCAACGTCTGTTCCTCTCACATGCTTCAGGAGGCCTTTCTTTCCGAACCTTCAGCATTCTGAATTCTGTCTGTGTCATAACTACTGTTTCCTCTTGTTTATGGTCAAAATGAAAATGATCATAGACCACAGACAATGTTGGCGTCCATGGTCCATCACCTGATAATTCATCCTAAGTCCTGTGTGAAGGTTCTACATCAGTTAAAGTGATCGACTAAACTGTAGAACCACATAAGAACTAGGTACAAATCTAATTTGTAAAGGTTCAAAGGATCATATGCAACAGTTTCGTCATCATAGAGAAGAACCATTTAATGATTCACTCAAGTGGAGATTTTTTCCATTAACCTTTTTTAGCTCCAAACACATTCTTTATGATAGAAGGTTCGGCGACTGTGGTGTTTTTAGAAGGTTCAGCTGAATGAATGTCTCTGAATACCTTCCCACTGAACTCCTCCTCCTTTACACATTAGATAAGATTAGTGAAAGCTGGGCAATCACAGAGAGCATCACACATTGTGTGGAGGAGGCTGATCTTATACAGTCTTTAGCATGCAGACACAAAGGTCAACTTCTCCCTTGATGGCCCGTTTGGAGTGCTATTCATATTTAAAGGAGTCATTGACTTAGATAGCACCCTCAGAAAAACATCCAGGAGATGTTCGGTTTGACTGTTGGGAGAATCTGGAATCCTCTCTCCTCATTCAGTCTAGTTTGTTTGATTTGTAAGTTCTTCTTCTGGACATTGGAAGGACAACAGCAAACATTGGTTGGTGTACTCTGGCCTTTAGTGTTTAACTGCTCTAATCCACAACCAGAGGTAGGTAGTTAACAGCTACTGCTAACTACTGTTAAATATATTAGATGCTTAAGAAAACGTTGGAGGTTCTTCAGTTAAAAACTGTGGAGGAACCTCTTAAGGCGCTTTGAGAAACCTTCAAGGAACCTCGAACGATCTTTTCTTGAAGGTTTCTCAAAGCACCTTAAGAGGTTCCTCTACAGTTTCAAATTGAAGAACCTCCAAAGGTTCCTCAAGCATCTTATACTTTTAACAGTGTAGTTCAATTTGACTCCGTTACATGAACTTCTTTCTATGTAACTCGTATATAACTCGTAACTGTATCATCGCTGTCATGCACAAGCCTGCTATTTTCAAAACAGCACCTTTACAGGAAAAGAAAAAACCTTCATAACTTTTAAAGGAAACTTTTCAAAATTGAAGATTCAATATAATATACATATTATATACATTATAAAATTATTTATAGCTGTTTTTACTTTCAAAGTTTTATCTAGTGAAATTGCAATTGCGTTATTTTGCTGGGAGTTCATTCTGATCATTTTTCTAAACTAACAATCTGATATAACAATTCTTCTATAAAACTTAAAACATGTAAAATCATTTAAAAATTAAGAAGAAAGTTCATAAATATTCTTACAACAACCTGAATATCTGTACAATTTCCCCCAAGTTATCATTTAAATGAGTTTTTATTTCATTCAGTTGAGTTGGTCAAACACCTTGGCTGCTTTGTTGCTTCGCACAAGTCTTTTGAGAATTTTATTTCAGACCAAAAAACTTAAAGTAACTAAGAGACTAAAACACTGAAAGATTCTGGAGATCCACTGCAATTCTTTGAGGAAGAATTATTTGAGGAGTGGTTTTAGTTGTTTTTCTTCTTCTGCTTGAGCTACAACATTTTTACTGGTCCAGCTTTAGGCTACTCCACTCTATCAGCCCACAACCACAATGTTCCACCAAGAGCCTTTTTTGTTTTTAAAGAAGTCTCATTTCTGACCGCAGTAAAGAGGAGTTGGTGGGTTTGTAGCAATGCTAGTTACGTGTGAAGAGGGTGCAGACACTGAGATAGAGCACATTTCCTTTATCAGTTACCATCACACAACAGGGAGGGAGGAGTCAGCTGCTGGATTCTTAGAATTTACACTGTGGACTGAAAAGCATGCGTAACTCTATATATTGTGGGTGGTTTGCCAGCAGAGACAAATGAAAGACTGACCAAAAGGAGTGCATGGACTAATAGGATCAGTGTGTCCAGTTTGTTCAGAGTGAGTATCGTTTCATATCTGATTGCACTGGAACTGCGTTTGATGTATAATTATATATTTAAGCCTGTGTTTCAGTTTTATAGGTACAGACTTTAAAATTAACTTGTCTTCTCAATGAAAAAAAAACAACAATAGCACTTTTTCATTTACTCAGTGTTTTACTGATGTGTTCTGCAGGTGACTAAATCATAATTTACTGCACAAGCTAGTCTGTAGTGTTAACTAATAAAGTGAAACTGACCCAACTAATAAGAACTTGTTCAGACAAAACTACCAAATTCAGTAACTGAGGTTCAACATAACCAATATCTAACAGACAGAAATAAGAAATGTATAGAAAACAGATAAACATTAAAACATTGTTTTTTTTATTAAAATGTTTATACTGTGAAAACTCAAAAGACCTGTTGTAATCAGATAGCTGAGAAATGTAAACAAATTTAAATGTATAAAAAAATTGTTTGTAATTTTTTTTATTACTTTTACCGTATTTATCATTTAATATTTATTACTTTTACCGTTTTTATTGTTTCATTTTAATTATGAGTATATGAGCAAAACACTCATATCTCCAAAATAGCATCTTTTTGTGGTAAAATGAAAAACTTTCAATGGATGTCAATGTAAAAAGATTCTATTTTAAATCATCTAAATTTTGTATTGGTCCATTCAATATGAAATTTAATTACAATTTACTTTTATTTAAGAATAACAGCACAAATGGAGATATTTTTATGTGTGGCAGCGATGTACCAAGTACCTTTCACATATCCACAGCTATAAGGTCACAAATTTGCTAGATTCAAGAATCATGTAAAACGATGGTCAACAATTTAATGATGGACATATCATACACTGGTTTGTAGTACCTAATCAAGGCTAATGAGCAGACATGGTCACTTCAAATGCATTCAAATTATGAATACGGGCTATTAATGCCAAGATAACAGCAAAAGCAACAGAACATTAGCTAGCTAACGTCCAGCATTTAACAAGCATTTACTTCAACAGACAAGAGGTTGAATATTTTTCATGATTTTTTCATAATTTCATATCAGATCTCCTGGTTATTTCTGAATACAATTAAGAAACATTTTTGTTAAATTGTTAATTGGTTAAGGTGGTTGAAAAGCTGGTCATCCAGGCCAAAACATAACCTATGCTGCTAAGCCAGCTGGTTGACCAGCTCTTGACCAGCATAGTGTAGGTTACATTTAATTTTGAGGATGCTTGGTGGTTATGCTGGCCATGCTGGTCAACTAGCTTGGTGCTGCTGGTCATGCTAAGGGCACTGTATGGAGGGTTAGAACAAAGTTAGGACAATTCTAAGGGCCTGTGGCTGACATGGGCCCTAAAATGCATTAATTTCAGCAGTCATGGTGACCAGTTCTGGTCATTACCAAACATGGTCAAGATTTCTCATACTGGTGGTCTGATAATGGTTGTAGACCATCTAAACCATCAAACTCAAACAAAAACATACCCTATGCTGGTCAAGAGCTAAGCTAGTCAACCAGCTTAACCATCTTGACCACTTAGAGCTGGCCAGGCTGTTATTTCCTCAGCTGGGATGAACTGCCTTCACAGCTTAAGAACAAGGTTGATGTTAAGTGATTTGAAGGGTTTTTGAGTCTTGTTCACCAATATACAGGCTACTGTAAGTCAGGACTTGCATAAATCTAACCTGGCCAATCACTTTGCTGTAGGTACTAATCACTAACCATTCTACTAACGTTACAGTCCCGTGCGATGTCAAATCCAAGGCTTTTTGTATCCAGTGCTTAAAGCTTCTTATTCAGTATGTTCATGAACTACAATGCAAAACCGGCTGAGTTATATGACTATTATATGAGTGTGCATTAGAGGGTAGGGCTTGCTGGAAGGTCCTCAATATTTTAGGAGATGTAACTCCTGAACTGTAAACAGAAAAGTCACTGGTCAGATTTTATTTGCTCTTACAATAAGACTGTTCCTGGCCTGCAAATTAAACATTGCTTCACCATTGTGTGCAGCTTGTGGTAACTCCCTGTTCTTCTTCTAACCTTAAGGCTTAGGTAAGAAAACCACAAGATATTATCCACCAATATGGCCACACAGGAACCTACAGACAAGTAAGTAACACCTTAAGGTGTCTTTAAAGACATGTTCTTGGTATCATGGACTCCCTGAAGCCTCTGAGGTTCTGCTACGGGTTGTTGAGTTCTTCTTTGGTCTTTTCAGATACAAAGCAGTGTGGCTGATTTTCTTCATGCTTGGATTGGGAACCCTACTGCCATGGAATTTCTTCATGACCGCCACAATGGTACTGTGCTGTTCTTCTTGGAAATGGGCATTTATTAGGGATGCTTTAAATGTCATGTCTTCCTTGTCGTATCTGTCGCGCTCATCCTTTTTAACCAGTCCAATCTCGTCTCTGTATGCCTGTAGTATTTCACCAGCCGGCTGGGAGACAACACAACCATTGAGGCTGCAGAAGACAGCCGGAGTGTCCTGCAAGCCAAGTTCAACAACGTGATGACGCTGTGTGCTATGATCCCTCTGTTAGTCTTCTCATATCTCAACTCCTTTCTGCTCCAGAGGTACGTCCAAGCAGCTTTTGCTGATCTAGAGCTATAGGGTCAACCATGTGGAACAATGGTCAATTATTTATTGATGGACAAATCAGACATTGGTTTGTAGATAGCGGCCCATACAGTCTCCTCTGAAATCCATGGTATTATTAGGGAGCCTATTGGATACATTGGAAGCATTGTATGGAGCTCCATCTCTCCAGAGCAGCTCCACAGCCCAAATTCTTGGGAGGCAGTATGCTCCTCTAGTAGTGGTTAGTCAGGCTGCTGATGACTGTGGGTTAAATACTCGGGCTCTGCAAGCTGCCACTGTTGGGCCTTTGCACACTCTCCAGCCCCTTGTCCACTGCTCTGGATGTGTGCTCACTAGTGTATGTGTATGTGTGTGTTGAAGTTGGAGACCAAATTCCATCTGTGTCCAGATGGTGTCTTTATCTTTGTGTAAGCTTTGTGTGTAAAGTAGTTGAATTCAGTAATTAGAAGGGTTGTCTGGATACCTTTGGATTGCATAACGCCCCCAAGTGCTTGCTCCTCTAGCTGACAACTGCCATTGGCCACAATGACCTCAGGCTAGTGGAGATTCCCATTGTCCCCCAATAGGCAATGCTTTTCTATGGAGATACAGTTGTGCTCTAACCTTGAACCTCCCTCTCATAACAGAATCTCCCAGAAGATAAGAATTATGGGCAGTTTGTTTGCCATCCTGCTGGTGTTTTTGACCACCGCTGTTCTAGTAAAAGTGCCCATGGAGCCCTTGCCCTTTTTTACGATCACCATGGTGAAAATTGTCATCATTAACAGTGAGTATGGCTTCAGAATGAGTTACATGCAATCCTCGCAACCTCAGTAGGAATACTGCCTGAGTCAAAGAGAAGCACTTCATGTACTGCATGTATTTGATCTCTTTCAGCGTTTGGAGCTGTGCTGCAAGGAAGTCTCTTTGGTATGGCTGGAACATTGCCAGCTTCCTACACCACACCAATCATGAGTGGCCAGGGACTGGCTGGTACCTTTGCTGCCTTTTCCATGATCTGCGCCATTGCAAGTAAGCTCATATTTCCAGAAGAAACCATGCACATACCTTTAAAGTCTTCATGAAGTCTTCCTTCATCTCCTTCTCCTGGTGTCGCTCTTCCTTCCTCAGGCGGCTCGGCTTTAACAGACAGTGCTTTCGGCTACTTCATCACAGCCTGTGCTGTAATAGGCCTTGCCATCCTGTCTTACTTTGCTCTCCCTAAACTGGTGAGTATAAAACCCGAAGCTCCAATCAGAACAATTGCTCCAGGCCTCAGTTCAGAAACACCTGTAAAGAAACACCTTCTTCTTTCTGGTAGGAATTCTACCAGTACTACCTGGAGAAAAGCCAGAGCAGTCCTGCACAAGAGGAAGACAACAAAATGGATTTGCTGAAAAAAGGTGATTAAATACCCCAAAAACATTTTCACCACCGTTCACTGATTTGAGACTGATGTGAAATGTTTTGAACCCACTTTAGAGGAGAACAGGCCAGAGGGAAGCTCTAATGAGGATACTCAGAAGAATCCTTCCATTGTGGAAATCTTCAAAAAGGTACATCTTTCTCCATCATTTCACAACACTTAGATTTGGCTATTTAAGCTCAATTCAGAGCGTTTTGCTGTGAGAAGCGTACATGTAGAGAAACTGTCTCAGATATCTTTATAGTGGTGGTGACAGGAACAAGGGGTCACCACGACTACAGTGCCAAAAAACACCAGTGAACCAAGTGTTGATAATAGTGAAATAGTGCTAAATCCAAACCACCTGCCTAATATTAAATAGGTTCCCTAAACTGCTCACAACAGATCTGCACATTCGAGGCATGGACCCTGAAGGTGTCCTGTGGTATCTGACATCAAGACTTGTAGGATCAAGTCCTGTAGGTTGTGAGGTGGGACCTCCATGGATCGCATCAATGTGCCCAAGGTGCCCATGACCCAGTAGCTGGGTTCACCAGATGTTCTTTCTTGGACCACTTTTGGGAGTTACTGACCACTGCATACCAGAAAAAACCCACAAGACCTGCCTGATGTTTTGGAGATGTTCTGACCCAGTCGTCCAGCCATCTCAGTTTGTTTTGTCAAAGTTTCCCAGCTTTCCAATTTTTTCTGCCTTCAAGAACCGACGGTTTACGTATGTAGGTCTCACTCCTTCACTGATGCCACTGCAGATAAAGTCAGTCAATGTTTTTCACTACACCGGTCAGTGGTGCTGATGTGTTGACTGGTCAGTGTATCTTGCCCTATAATCAGAATCAGAAATACTTTATTGATCCCAGGAAGGAAATTATAGTTGTTACAGCTCCAACCATTTGTGCAAGAATAAACACTCTACAAAATAAACACTACAAATAAAAACACTCTATTTTATAGTGTTTATTTTATAGAGTGTTTATTTTGTAGTGTTTATTTTATAGAGTGTTTATTTTATATAGTGTTTATTTTGTAAGTAAACACTCTATAAAATAAACACTATAAAATAATTAAAATAAATTTAGAACAAAGAGAAAAAAATTAAGAATGTGAAATGTAAATATATATCAATTATATGAATTTAGTAAAGTGGCATAGTGGTAATAACTGTGATAAATATGGAAAATTATTATTGCACACATTAAATTGAATTACAGTTCTATTATTATTATTGCTATTATTATGAATGCCCATGATGCAGGTCTGTGTTGAAAAGTGTTGTATTTTTAAGCCGAAACTCCATTTGAAAACTATGGTAAACAGTGTTTCCGGCTTCTATCATGACAGTTGCATGTAATCGCTTTCTATTATGTAACTTCTAGAGGCATTAAACTCTGCAGATGTCAGATTGTATCCACCACCACTGTGAACAACTCTGACCCTACAGAACAAAGCTTTTAACAACACAAACCACTCTGAATGACCCTGTTTAGTGACTGTGCAGAAACGTGGAAACACCACATTAAACACAGTCTAACATGAAGGAGGCCAGACCGGTCTTAAATGTTTGACCTGGTCTTACCCATTTCTTCTTTCTGTGTAGATCTGGGTGATGGCTTTCTCCGTGTGCTTTTGCTTCACGATCACCATTGGCACTTTTCCTGCCGTCACTGCAGATGTTAAATCCACCATTGCTAACAAAGGAAGTTGGGGTAAGCCTTAATGAGTGTATGTGTGTGTGACCAGCACTGTTGGCAGTAAGAAAGTGAGGCTCACTGATCCAGCACTGAATTCATTAATTCTTATTTTTGTGCTTAATTTCAAGTGTTTTACAGATGAACGTCAAGAAACCACTAAAAGATCAAATGTGAATTTCAGTGTCTTACAAATGTCTCTCTTCCCTCTTCCCCAGAGATGTACTTCATTCCCGTGTCCTGTTTCCTGCTCTTCAACCTGTGTGACTGGGCAGGCCGGAGCTTGACAGCTGTGTGTATGTGGGTGAGTAATAAAAAAAACAGCTAACACACTTTTCTTCTTGGGTCAGACGTGTTGGTTCACCATTCCGGGAAGAGTCAGGGAAGAGTCTTAACAAAGGAAACCTTCCGTGTGGCACCACAAACCTTGAGGCAGGGCATCATTACACCCAATAAACTGTCAGGTGTTGCTAAGTCCCACTAAAATGAAGGCTGTAAAAAGTAAAGAACAATAGGCACTACATTTCCCACAATGCCCTAGCATCTTTCTTTGTCAAAGCCAGTTTATTCTGGTTGTTTGCAGAGTAATGGACATTATTATTATTATTATTATTATTATTATTATTATTATTATTATGCTGCTCTCTTGTTTGATTTTGCTGCTGTAAAAACTGACTTTCCCCGTGGGATAAATAAAGTGATCTATCTATATCTATCTATCTATCTATCTATCTGTAATTATTTACATTAATATTTTATTATTAATTATTATTATTATGTATTGTACTTAATGATAATATAACTACTACTACTATTACTACTACTACAATAATAATAATAATAATAATAGATATAACTAGTAATAACATTAGGCAAGCAGCGGGGTACAGTTGTGCCCTCTAAACGTAGTATGCCCCAGTACAACAGGAGACGCCCCTGACCTGAAGCAAGCATTGAAGTCAAGCCAGATGAGCTTGGGCAGCATGCTGTAGACTGATGAAGTCAAAACACAAGAACTTCATAAAAATAATATCTTGCCAACTGTTTAATACAGAGGTGGCTCTATCGTGCTTTGGGGTTGTGTTGTAGCCAGTTGATTTGGCGATATCGGATGGGTGGAGGGGGGAATGAATTCCACAAAATACCGGCAAAAACTGGATACAAAGGTCAAGCCATTTGTTGAAAGGCTGAAGCCCTTTGGGTTAGTGGCTTCTACAACAGGAGGATGATGATGATCCAAAACATACCTTGAAATCCACCATGGACTACCCGAAGAGACACAACCAATAGCCCTCACAGCCCCTGAGCTGAACCTCATAGAACTTTTGTGGCTTCAGCAAATAACAGTGGGGGGGAAACCAACTACAAGAAATGAAAGATGGAAATGAAAGCTCTGGGGATCTCCAGATTTACAAAAGCTTTCCTTACGAAGGATCTTAAGATATGAATGAAGGACAAATACTTTGTTACCTTACTTAAGTAGAAATGAGCAATTTTTTTCAGCTGGCTTTTTATGTCTACTCCTTACATTTACACCAAATTATCTGAACTTTCTACTCCTTACATTTTAAAAACAGCCTCATTACTCCTATTTCATTTCCATTTGTTTTCATTCCGGCTCGTCATTCTTCAAAAAAAAACCCAACAACAACAACTAAAAACCCTATGCAGATAAATCTCTCCATCCGGAAAGTGTGGTTGGATGAGAAGTATAAACATACACCATTCTGACTCCCTATTGGTTTATAAGCGATCCAACACACCTGCACACGTCCTGTCACTCTCCAGCAAGCACACAGCAGACGTCTGTAGTGTAGTATGAAGACTCAAGAGAACTGCAGTTAAACGTCCCGACTAAGCCCCACATTTGTACATTCCAATAAAGCTTATTGATCACACGCCTCTGAAATTTTTGCATTACTTAGAGGCAACTACTCATCATATTTTCCCTCCATGAAACACATGTTGATGCTCAGTAGAGCACAGAGACGCTCCTTTAATAGATCTGATATTACTAAAATGCTTCATTTTCATTGGGCAGAAATGTGTTTTTGGGGAGGGGGGTAGTGCACTATAGACCTCTGTGGCGCGGCCTAAGCTTTCAGCCTTTGTTTCCCTTTCATTACTTTTACTTTTCTACTTGAAGTCGTTCTGAAACCAGTGCTTTTACACTTTTACTGGAGTAAAAAGCTTAAGCTGATACTTCAACTTCTATAGAAGTCTTTTAAACCCTAGTATCTCCACTCACTTCTACCTGAGGAATGAATGTCAGTACTTTTCACACCTTTGCACTTAAGATAAATTGACCAAATTTCTTCAATTGATCAAAAAAACCTTCTTCTCAGATTTTTCTTCTGAACTCTCCATTTAAGAAAGGCTCCAAGTTGGTATTCTTCAAAAATATGCTTTTAAATATTGCCTTAACTTCGTCTTAGTGTCTTAAGATCCAGAGAAACGAAAGCTTTTGTGCTTACAGGTGAGATACTTTGAGATGAGGCATGTGGACCAACCATCTGCTCATAAAGAACCCCCACTCCTCTCCACTTACTGAAGCTGACTGGACCTTTCACCCATTGAGATTGCAGCCTACACTGATACACCTTTGAAACCAGATGCAAAGGGCGTGCTAACACGCCAATTAATTCTTTATCTAATAGGTTGATTCATAGGTCCAGCAAGACGCTTTGAGCACTGCACGAAATGCAGACTCCACAATACAGAAGCTCAGATCAGTTCATCAAATCAACACTATGTCTCTATGTTTTTTAACAGTTATTGCTCCTGGACAGGGTGTCCAAGATCTAACTCAACAGGAGACAAAATACTATAAATACTCACTGTAAGATCTGGGTCACCAGATGTCAGACAAATTGTGTAAAATGATACACATACCTTTACACCCCTACAAGAAACAGAGCAGCTTTTACTATCTCTCTCTCTCTGATCTTCTCCCAGCCTGGACAAGACAGTAAGCTCTTGCCGATCCTGCTGCTGGCCCGTGTGGTCTTTGTGCCTCTCTTCATGCTGTGTAATGTCCAGCCCCGCTACATCATGCCCGTGTTCTTCGCACACGACGCCTGGTTCATCGTCTTCATGATCCTCTTCGGCTTCTCAAATGGATATCTGGCCAGCCTCTGCATGTGCTTCGGCCCCAAGTAGGTCCAATACCTGTCCTATGGGTCACTAGCCAGTTGCTCTAACTGGGACAACAAACACGCTAACAGTAGAAGCTAACAAGCAGTGCGGTGAACACGTCAACAAGAATGTCTCTGTTCTGGTGAGGTCATTGACCTTTAGTATCTCCACCTGTTCATCCTACACAAGTTTAGCCCCGCCCATTCTGAAAAATTCTAAATTCAACCCTGACTGCTTCTTAAATGAGGCCCAATAGAGTACAGCCAGGCAGAACAGAGCTCACCTACATTTATCAGTAAAGACATCAGAGTCTGAACAGCGAGTATACACTGATCAGCCATAACATTAAAACCATCTGCTTAATCTCGTCACCAAAACCACAAGGCATCCTGAGATATCTGTCCCCAAGACTAAGGTTAACAGCAGATTCTTGAAGTCCTGTAAGTTTTGAGGTGCGATCTCAATGATCATCAATGAGCCTTGAGTGTCCATGACCCATGCACTTTTGGTAGGGTCTGACCACTACATACCAGAAAACCCCCCTGGACCTGCCTGATGTTTTAGGGATGTTCTGACCCAGTCGTCTAGCCATCACAATTTGGTGGGATTCACATATTAGACAGTCCTTGAAGGTGATGAAGGTGTAAAAGCATGAAAAATGGGTCGCATAAGGATCTGAGTAACTTTTGACAGGAGCCAAACTGTGATGGCTAGACAACTGGGTCAGAACATCCCCAAAACATCAGCCAGGCCTTGTGTGTTTTTTTCTGGTATGCAGTGGTCAGTACTTACCTAAAGTGCTCCAAGAAAGGACAACTGGTGAGCAGGTGGCAGAATCATGGGCACCGAAGGCTCAATTATGTTAATGGAGGCCCCACCTTCCAACTTACAGGGTTTAAAGAATCTGCAGCTGATGTTGTGGTGTCAAATACCACAGGATGCCTTTAGATGTCTTGTGGAGTCCATGTCTTGAATGGTCAGATCTGTTGTGAAGGCACAAAGGGGAGCTACTCAATATTTGGCGGGCAGTGCTAATGTTATGGTTGACCAGTGCTGCTGCAACAAGATAACCAATGTTATTCCCTTCACCTGGTCAGATCATCAGCAAACACCAGTGCCCCAGTTGCAGCATTGACAGACCTATAATAACAGTGCCTCCACCATGTTTGACAGATGATCTAGTATTACTTCATCTGTCCAAAGAATCTTAAGGCTTAAAGAGATGTTGGAAAGAGACAAAACAGGAACGGTTCTGCATCTTTATTTTTAAGAGCTTACACAATCAGATGAGCTTCCAGATGCAGGACACTGCACCCTAAAGCCAAAGTCTGACCTTCACCCATTCCTTTTGTCTTCTCTCTGATTAGGAAAGTGGCTACAAATGAGGCGGAGACAGCCGGGGCAATCATGGCCTTCTTCCTGTCCCTGGGCCTGGCTTTGGGAGCGTCTCTCTCCTTCTTGTTCCGAGGGGTCATTTGAGGACGTCCAGTGCACTACACCTCAAAGGAAACACCGACACCCATCTATTCTTGAACAGCCCGCATCTGCACAGTTTGTCAAGTCTGTGCCTGTCATCATATCTGCTTTTGCATCACTTCTCCAGAAAACAGTTCTGCTGATGGGTTCAAGGATCAGTGGGATTCACGAAGTCACGTTTCATGGACATGGACTAAGCTGTGGGCTCGTTTCGTGGACATGTATTAGGCCTGCTCTAATCAGCCATAACATTAGTACCACCTGACTAATATCGAGAAGGCCCCCCCCCCTTGTGCCGTCACAACATCTGACCATTTAAGGCCTCCGAAGGCGTCCTTTGGTATCTGGCACTAAGACTAATGTTAGCAGCAGATCCTGTAAGTGCAGTTAGTCGTGAGGTGGGGCTTCCATGGAACGCATCAGTGAGCCTTAGGCACTAATGGCTCTGTCATTGGCTCACCGGTTGTGCTTTCTTGGATCACTTCTGGTAGGTACACATCTGCCTGAAAAGACCTGCCTGATGTTTTGGAGATGTTCTGACCCAGTCGTCCGGCCATCAAAACTTCTGTATGCTTACTCATTTGCCCTGCTTTTAATACCCTCATTACCCTCAAGAACTGCAAGGACTGTTCACTGGCTGCCTATTATATCCTCGACACTCCTTGACAGATGCTGCTGTAGATAATGAATTAATGTTTTTCACGTCACCGGTCAGTGGTTCTAATGTTATGGCCAATCAGTGTAAACTAGGCTTAGGCTGAAGCGAGCAGTATATATCAGATGAAAATGAGCTTTTAGGCCAAAACCATATAAGCCAGAGTCTATATGGTGGGGTGAGTACCAGCTACAGGAACCGCTAATTGGTTTAATTGTTTATTTTTATGTGAGGTACACTGTCGGCTGTAATCCGGGTCTGAGAAACTGACCCTGAATTGTTTTTGCTGTCCACTCAGAAGGTCAGAAGCATGTGTATTAGACAAAAACAAGACAAGTCAGGCTTTAGAGGCCTACACTCACTCAGAGCTTGAGATACAGTATGATACTTAACAATTTTAGTCAGTCTGAATTTTTTTCTTTTTTTTCTTTTATGTATTATGTAGCCTTCAGTGTGTTTATTATACGGATAGTATTGTTAGTTTTTGTATTAGTGTTATTCTCTACAAGCACAACATTAGATTATGGACAATTGTATATTATTTAGAAGGTAAATAAAGGAGTTGAGAGTCTGCAGTGTGGAGCTATTTCACAGTAGAACATGAAAACTGACCATTCACCCACTATAAACCACTATAAACAACCGCTACCAGTCCAGAGTGTGTAACATTAACATTGGTGCAAACCTAAAGTGCCTGAGTGCATTCATTTGAAGGTGTGTCCACAAACATTTGGACATGTAGTGTATACCAATAAAGACGCTTCAAATGGTTTATTGAGTGACGCCATAGAAGAAGCACTTCTGCAACAGAGAACTGAGTGCAAGAAGAACCTTTACACCCAGTGATGAGAGTGAAGCACGTTTGGGAGATTTTGGACAGGTGGTTTGACGCCGCCATGATGTTCTTCTCCAGCACACGTCCAGGGTTTTTCCTCTTAAAGAAACTCTGCAACTTTCCCAGCACTGGCTTTACCCTATACTGCCCTCTGCTGGCCATGTTGAAGTGGACAGGAGGCAAGCCCACAGGATGAATACCAAGTTTTATTGATCAAGGAACTGAAGGTGTGACAAATGATTCACCACAGAGATGGACTTTTGGACCCCCCCCCTCCCCTAAAAAAAAAAAAAAAAAAAAAGGCTTTTCA
This sequence comes from Salminus brasiliensis, assembly GCF_030463535.1. Taxonomy (NCBI): domain Eukaryota; kingdom Metazoa; phylum Chordata; class Actinopteri; order Characiformes; family Bryconidae; genus Salminus; species Salminus brasiliensis. The sequence continues at coordinate 31,424,346 of NC_132894.1, forward strand.
AAATAAATAAATACCACACAGCCAAACAAACTTAACAGCTTCAAAATCAGACTGCTGGCTGGTTTGATTTTTGTACTTACACTATATGGACAAAAGTATTGGGACACCTGCTTATTAATTGATTCTTCAGAAATTTACATCATTCATCAACAAAAAAAAAAAAGAGAGAGAGAGTTGATCCTGCTTTTATTGCAGCAACTGTCTCTAGTGTCCAGGGAAGGACGATTTCTACTAGATTTGGAATTTTGGCTTTGCTCTGAGGATTTGATTGCATTCAGCGACAAAGAGTGTTAGTGAGGACAGGATGTTGGATGATCGTCATCCTACCTCATCCCATTCCAGAGAACACGGTTTGCTGGGGGGGCTTTATAGCCCTCAAGCTCCTATGCTATTGGCTGTATTTCTCTATGGGGACTAGACACAAGCTGTGTGTGCACATCTGTGTCAGCAATGGCTGCAACTTAAGTAGCTGAATGCATTCATTTGAAGGGGTGTCCACAAACTTTTGGACATATAGTGTATAGGCGAAAACTAGCATCAATGGAGCAGACTGGGGGAAAAAATGGGAGGGGAAAATAATAATAATAATAAGAAGCAAAAACAGGACAGTATTTTACATATTCTGTTCAGTCCCTCGCCTTATTCAAGACTTATACAAACTGTACATATGTGCTTTGGAACACCATCACAATGACAGTGCCATAACTGAAGGGTATATACAGAGACATAATTCATATTCACATCCATTCTTTTCAATTCACTTGATTAACTAAAGGCCATCCAATAGATGATTCTCTCCACCCAAAGCATTTTTCACTCTTTTTTTTTTGTCTTTCCCTTCTCTAAAAGACATTCTTCATTTCTAACGGTTAGTTATAATGGTTAAAAAAACAAAACAACAAAAAGAAAAAAGAAAGAAAAAAGTGTGAACTGGTGATGTGATTAAAAATCCATGAAACCAACAAACAGCAAGGTTAGTTACAGCTAGTCACTGACGCACCTTTTCAATACACAACTGGTATCAAATACTTCAAAGCTTGAGCAGGCTCTTTTTGTGTCATCAAACAGTGTCTCTGACGATTTACAAACAAACAAACAAACAAACAAACAAACAAACACACCCCAAAACCCTCCGGCCTTTCCTTTCATGGTCGAATGTCGTGATTTAGTTATGCACTCCTCTTCACTAACCAATCGTAACCAGGCTACGAAAAGAGCAAAGCCGAGCGAGCGCACGGTGGAACTCACCAAGAACTAGAAATGACCTTCATACGAGTCTCTGACCACCCTCAAGTCTTCGTGTGCACTACAATATACAATTCCGAAAGAAAGTGTGTGGGAAAAAAAATAAAAAAATAAACAAACAAGAAATTTTATATTATTATATATAAAAATATGTGACGTCCCAAACTCGTGACTCAAAGACAGACACAAATTTTGCATTAGTATCTCCAGCGTGTAGCTACTGCATCCAGACACGTACGTAAAGCTGTGCGACAGCGAGTATCTACGCATGGCAACGTATAGTTTCCTACGTACTATAACTACTGCTACTACCACTACTACTACTACGAACTACGGAGGTTCAAATGAACTATGTAGCTACAGCTTTCATAGGTTACCTTTGTGTCTACCAATGAGGAGCATGTAAACGAGGGTCATGCGTAATAATAATAATAATAAAAAAAAAATCCCAACCAAACAACAACAACAACAACAAAAAAAACACACAGATGTAAACAACTTTTTTTTTTCTTCGTCTTTTTTGAAAATAAAGAACACCTGAGACGGTTCAAAATTTCCTCAAGTCACTGCACTAAAGTAGTACCATGGTTATTTGCTTGATCCAGTTCAGCAGACAACAACGCAGGTGTGCGAGACAAGCTTGCTTACTTTACGTTATAGTAACCAGTTTGAGAGGCGGGTAAATCTGAAGTCAAAGGGGGAAAAAAAACTTGAGTATACAATAATAATAATAATAATAATAATAATAATAATAATGATAAAATTATTTTTATAATAAATCAAGAACCAAGTCTAGAAGACCTTCACTAACAGTGCAAACCTTTTCACAGGTATCCCAGAGGCCTTTACCACTGACAAAAGCGAGGGTTGGGCAATTCATTGTGGTCTTGCAAAAACCTTGTATCTTCAAAATGGCAACTTTACAGAAGCAAAAAAAAAACGAAAAAACAAAAACATTCTTGACTTTTAATGGAGGTCAACGGAAATTGTCATTTATTTTATTTATTCAGAGTCATTTTGGAGCATTTCTATTGGCTCCTTCATCATGAGATTTGGATACAATGTAAAGAACAACTGCCAGATTCAAATTATGCCAAAAAGTGAAAAACAAAGATAAAATCCATAGAAACAAGGTTTTTGCGTGACACGAAAAGTTGCATTTTAAAAAAAGATGTTTCAACTTCAAGTCAGTTACTGGGTTGAAGTTCAATACACTGAAACTTTTAACACAACCCATTTTTTTTTGGTGTGTTTTAAGTTAAAACACCATTTCCCCCGGGTTTAGTTCATAAGGGACAACTTTAGGAGCCACTGCACTCTTAAAAATAAAGATCCTACAAGTGGTGCCATAGAAGAACCACATTTAGCTCCTTAAAGAACACTTTCTGTAAGAGCTGTCCATTTGAAGAACCCTTTAAAAGTTCAAAGACGTCAATATAGAGGTTATTTACTTATTGAGAGCTTCTTTTTTTCCTCAGATCTTTCCCAGAAAAGGCTTCTTTATGGAGCCAAAAGCGGTTCTCCTACGGCACCGTCCAAATCACACGTTGTTAAGACGTGTGTGAGAAGGGATCAGCAGCTCAGCAAACAACCACGTTATCAGTGGAGAAAGCCAACAAACATAAGACTTTACAGGTCACAGAGTACCAGACAGCAAGCAGAACACTCCCACAATGCACTTTAGCAGTCAAAGGAACCTCACCAGGAAAAAAGAGAAAAACAAACAAACAAATAAACAAACAAACAAACAAAATCAGGTGTTTTATCTGGCACAACGTGACCGGAAGCGACGCTAACTCACTGGCGCTGTATATCGATGACTCCTCCTACCGGATCTCTTTAGAGCTAAAAGTCCTCAGGGGCTACATGTACATCTTTCTAGGACTAGTGTAAGTCTATCTCTACCCAAATCTATCAGAATCTCTTAGAAAAGCAATCTTTTAGAAAAGTCTGTTGAGCTTCGCTCATCTCCCATCATCATCAGAGTAATTCAAGGCCTTTCAAACGGCCCAATAACCCCAACTCGCCGAGCTACCCAGGACTCGCCTGGTTCCTTATACGGTTCCTCTGACATCTCATACAAAACAACAGGCACTAAGCGCCGTCAGACACGCCTTCACCACAACTGTCACTTCTGTCCCATTTCAGACCAGTTCTGGGAACCAGTTTGAACTACTGCTTTCGAACGGCAGGTTGCAAAGACCTGCAAAACCTGCTTTCTGGTGTGTGATCCAGGTGTTTTCTGAACAGCTGATGCCACTGAAATTAGGAGGGAAGCCATGTCTCTGCATTGGGTAACCACTTACACACTACATAATATGACACATGAACGTATCTAATCCCAGGTCATACATTTGGACAACCAAATGAGCAGATTAACCTGCAGGAGCGGACACACGGTTCAGGACACAGTCCGAATTTGTGTTTCTTAAACTGCGGTGCTCGGACTTTAGAGCTAAATCCTACTAGCTTGGTGTTTCTAGTTTCTGCTACGATGAACAAGAACGTAAGCGTTCCTCTGCAAACGTACGCAAACAGCCGTCCGTTAAGGTTGTTAAGGTGAAACGACGGTGGCGTGTCAGTATAGGTCACCCCAGGGCATCAATAATCTTCTGATGTGGATTTGCGTGGTTTGCTCCACATCGCTGCCTCCATCCTCAGGAGCCGTAAAGGCTGGTCAGTCCTCTGGTCAGTCTCCTTGTAGTGCGAGCACAGCACTGAGCACCTCCTGTACAAGAAGGTTGACGAGAACTGAGCGAGGAAGTCTGGGAGAACCGGGACGGCCACCGGCACCACGTTCTCGTCTACAAGCTCTCCTCTATTTCACACGTGCTTTGGAACGCTGAGGGTGGTTCGGAAATCTGTTCGCTTAGGCAAAGACAGACGGACGGAGAGACGGACACACAGGACAAGCAAACAAAGCCAGTTCCGCAGCAGCTAATGCAGGTGGAGGATTAGCAAGCGAGATGAAGTGTCTGAGGGTTGCCACACGGAGATCTGAGTGTTCTGGAGAGAGAGAAACGAGGCGGCACAACCCTCCTGAGTCTATCCAGAGGAATTCGCAGCCGTGCTATTCACTTCCAGGTGGATTCTGGGAGTTGGAGTCTCTGGACTACCACAGGCTGGATTTTCCAGTCACTGTAGGCCATTTTATGGAGAACTGTACTCTAGTATATTTGAGGCTAGTTGTTGTGAATTTCCAAAAAGGTTTCAGAAGCCGCAGTAGCAGGCCTCCACTTCCACAGAAGAAGAAGAAGAAGAAGAAGAAGAAGAAGAAGAAGAGTTTGAAAACAATAAATAGAAAAAGAAAACGTCATAAATACACCTCACCCCCACGACAATCTCACACACAAACACACTTGCACTGACTCCAAAAAGCAGTCCCCCAATATCGGTCCCCATTGTCATCTTTCTGCACAGAACCAGTCTGTAGCACAAAGTCAACAGTGAAAGTGCAGGCATGTGTGTGTGTGTGTGTGTGTGTGTATGCATCTATTTATAAACCTGTCTACTATCTACTCGCATGTGCATCACCATGTCCAACATGTACGTCTGCTGTAAGGATGAGTGTGTGTGAGTGTTTGCATGTGAATGTAAATTGTTCTATGTGCAGTTTGTGCTTGAACATGTTGGCATGAATTGTGTGTGTGTGTGTGTGTGTGTGTGTGTGTGTGTGTGTGTGTGTGTGTGTGTGTGTGTATATATGTGTGTGTGTATGTGTGTATATATGTGTGTGTGTGTATTTTTTTTTTTTTTTTGGCAACGCTCCTCAAAAACCAACACACTGAATCCGTTCGTGGCGCTCATGAGAGAGATGACACGGTTCACGCGGATGTGCGGAAAGCTCAAGAAGGTGTACAGCTCAGTAATGGGTCGGAGACGTCCGGCACGGCCCTCTCTTCCTCCTCCAATCCCTCCATCCTCTCTCTTTCTCTCTCCCCTCTCTCTCCATCAGTGCTGCTCTTACTGGTGGACTTCATTGGCGATGAGGCTGTCCTCCCCGGACTGGAAGTCGGCCTCGTTGAGGCTGTTTCCGGCGTTGATCATCTCCTCGTCCTGCGAGGACCCCTGGCCATCCTCCTCCCCACTGCCCCCTCCTGCCTCGTCACAGTTCGGGTCCTGCAGGACCTGGGCGATGTACATCTGCTGCTGCAGAACAGAGGAGGAGAATATCGGGTTAATCTGAAGCAGGGAGAAGATACTAAGCATATGTCGACCCCTTAAAAAACTTATAGGCCATTAATTCACTTTTTTACTTAAGATTGTCTAATATGTAAAGGTATGTAGTCATGAGAGTAGGAAACTGACGCATGTATTAATGCCTGTTAGCTTTTTCTGAACAGAATTGCTGTTAATTGGGGCATGTTATTATTAAGTGTTAGCTGTATTTTTAAGAGAGCATGTACTGGAAAAACTTGCTTGCTTGTGCACATGCATTCGGGTATCTGGAGTCGCTACCAACCTACAACCTTTGCAATAAGGCAACCCAGTCTGGGAATTTAACATGCAGTTCAGATTTGTCTCCCCATTGCAGACATTAGCATTACACCACCCCTTCATCATCACAATGCAGGAGTGGACACAGAATTTCATGAAATTTCACCAGCTGACCGTGGCAAACCTCAGATGATGGAAATGTAAAAAGTTTTTAAAAATTGTAAAAAAAATTGTTTTGGCTGTTTAGCAAGTAAAGCAGGCTTCATCTTGGGGGGAGCTGTGAACTCAAGGTGAAGTAAATGTTAGCTAGCTAGTGCAAACCGGGACAAATGACGCTTTCATTGCAAGACGTCTCACAGAGCAATTAAAAAAGGGTTGTTAATTGTGGAAAAGGAGTTTGTCACTATTAATTATTTATTAAAATAACATGTAAATGTGATTATTTTCATAGCAAATTATGTAAGTATGGAAGTAGTATATCTAATATATATTTTTTTTTATTTCAGTGTCTTTCAGGCCTCTACTTGATTTGTTCAGAGGTCACTAACTCACTTCAAACGAGCCACTCGACCCCTTTATGACACTGCATTATAATTCTACAGTCTAATAACCATTATCATCATTTAATAAGCATTGCTGATGCCTGATTAGCTGATTACTGAACCAATCAGTTATCAGGATCAATAAACTAAAAAACATATGATAATCTCCAGAGACTCCAGACATCAAAGGGTTAATTACACATTCTAAGTAAGTAAATAAGGCACGGCTCACCTGTGACTTGTTAGAGGGGGAGGAGCGCGCCGGCCGTCCGTTCTCCACTCCGTCCACTTCCGTGTCCTTGGTGTCGATCTGTAGGAGCAGAAGATCGGACAGACAGGAGAAAAGGGAGGAGGGGGATCAGTAACTCTGCTCCAGCAGCGGTCAGGACCTAACGTGGCTACCTGCTCCAGCTGAGCTGGACTCCTATTCTAGGGCCAGTGAGGGCCTACCTGGAGCGGCGCAACCCGTACCTTGTAGTTGTGAGCGCTGAGGTACTTGAAGTGACCAAAGCAGACGTGCGACAGGCAAACCACGATGGTGATGATGAGCACCACGAACGTGAACATGGATGTCGGGGTCACGAAGCCTGCCGGGGGAAAGACGCGGGGAGGAAGAGAGCGAGGAGAGCCGCAAAAAAAGAGGAACACAGTTAGACTATGGGTTCAGTGTGTCAGCACGTCTCACATTTCATCAAGATTAAATATGATTATGTCCACGGTTAGTTCAGACCACGCACTGTGATTGGCTGGGAGACTTTCTAGGAGCGGCAACACTGCATGATAATGGCACTCTGACTGAAGCTCATAACAACCATAACAAAGCAGTAACGTTAGACATGTACAAGTAAAAAAACTTGAATATTATATAATAATTATTATGACAAAACTGCACAGCGTCCCAAACTCCACATAACACAGACACTGTGTATTTATGATGAGATTGATCTAACCTGTAACATCGCCTCATGTTTTGGACGTTGATCGTAACCCTGATGACTGAAAAGTGATGTACAGTTCCTTGACTGAATGTTGTGTTAACAGCAGGGTGACTGATAAAATTTTACAGTGCGGATGGTTACAAACAAACTTAGTTTCTCCTGTTTAAAACTGGTACAGAAATTCACATCAGCCCAATATTTATTAATAAAGTCTATAAATACAAATATGAGTTATTTGTTAGTATATATAATATATAATATTATTGCTGTTTGTGGAATAAAATGTATAAAAAAAAACAGCAACTTTAAAATGTTACAAAAAAACAAAAATATCTAATGCTATAATCAAATAAAATCAAAAGCTATAATAAATATAATACATAAAAAAGTAACTTAAATTTATATATATACACACACACACACACACACACATATATATATTTATTATGTATGTATATATATTACTACTTTGTAAACATTAAACTTTTTTCCCTATCCTAATAATACTCAACCGTATCTCATACACACCTGTGCGAACAGTCGAGAAGAACAGTAACCAGAAAAGGCAGAGGATAGGCGCGGCTACCACTTGATTGACAGCACCAGAGTGGATCTTCTTGTCCAGTTTTGAGGGCAGGTAGGCGTAGTACATATTATACCTGTCCACCAGATGCTTCAAGAGCATGTACATCAGACCTGGAAGCAAACCAGCAAGAGTTACACAGCATCTAGGACAAGGTAGGTGAGGTATGACCCTTATTATGATTATTATTGCAATTATTGATGCTGATATGAGTGATTCTGGAAGTATTTTATGGAATCTAGAAGTGATTAAACTGCTGTTAGTATTATTATACTGATCCGTTTCCTTCTGAGGAGCTGAACGTGCCACAGAGAGCAGCTGTGTATGAATTAATGGCCGACTGCAACTGACCCCATATCCCCTTTCACACACTTTCCATAGGAGTGCATCAGTTAAAGGAAAAAACCCACACAGCTCAGTCTTTAAGACGTAATCAGAGTCAGAGTGGTGACAGTGGTGTGAACTGCTTTCTTCTACAGAATCAGAGAACTGTTCATTGTGATGGTGAATGAAGCCCAACGTCTGTTGCGTCTGATGCTTGAGATATATATATATATATATATTATTATTATATATATAAATTTTTTGTTTATAGATATTTTAATTTATACAGAAATACAAATATAATGAAATATATACATTTAAAAATATATAGAAAAAATTAAATATAACTATAATTTGCTCTATGAACATTTCAAGACAAAGTGAACTAACAGAACTTTAAAAAATGCAAAACTCTGGAGTTGATTGTGAGCTTTCAGTTCTCAGCAGTGATCTGCTAGCAGGGCCTGCGCAGTGAACAGACGCAGCACTCTGTTGCTCTTCCATTCTTCTGCGGCGCGAAACCCTCAACGACCTGATGAGTCATACTGCCTCACTGCCAGCGGGCAGGGTGTGTGTGTGCGTGTGTGTGAAAGAGGGAAGAGAGAGTGAGCGAGAGAGTATGTGAGAAAGTGTGTAAGAGAGAGAAAGAGCAAGCTCTCTTTTTGCCACCGTCTCCTGCTTTGTGTGAATGAATATGCACCAAAAAGAGCTATATTTACACACACACACACACACACACACACACACACACACACACACACACACACACACACACACAGTGTATTTCGCCTGTCTTTGCTCTGTGAGTCCTCCTGCTAACATTAATACTTGCTGCAGCTCACCAGCAGAGGGCGCACCTGCTCACTGCCTGCCTCATTTCTCTTCATTCAGCACCTCTTCCTCCTCCCTTTCATCAGCTTGGTTCCTCCCCTCCCTCTCCTAATTTACTCCCATTCTCTCTCATTCACATCCTCTCTCGTCCTTTTCCTTTCCTATCGCATGGAATCACTAAATGACTAAACTGGTCTTCCTCTCGCGCCCTTTCATTCTCCCTCACTCGTGTTATTCTTGCCTTCCTTTTTTCCTTAAATCTCATTGGCTCCCTTACTCACTCCACCCTGCATCTCCGTGTCTCTCCCTCTCCCGCTCTCTCCATCCTTGGCTGGTCTGTTTTTGTGAATGGGCTAGGAGGGTTTGGAGGCGGGTCTTACTCACCGAAGGGCACGATGATGGGGCAGGTGATGCTGTACGTCATAACAACGGTGAAGACGCACATCATCCAGGCGTAGGCAGCACCGAACTGGAACTCGTAAGCCTGGTGCTGCATGACAAGACAGAAATTTTAAGATTAATAGGTTAAATCTAATAGAAAGCTTTCTTCTGGACGGTAGAGACAGTTACTCCAACAAAAGGAGGATAAGATTTTGGAAGGAACAGTGAAGAGCAGGTGTCCCAATACTTTTGTCCATATAGTGTATGCACTTGGAAGGGAGCGTTTCATAACTAGCACATGATATGACACATATTTCTGCGGGCGTTTTACCCGCTTGACGTTGCGTCTCTCTGCAGCAGAGCGAGCGAGGCACAGGCGAATCATGTACATGAGAAGGCCGGGAATACGTAGCAGATCCATGGCGTTTCCGATGAACGCAGATGCGATTACGTAGTTCACGAAAAAGGCTCCATTATCAGGGAGGAACACACACCTGCAGTGAAGGAGACAGGAAGAGGGAACGGTCATGTGGCATAAAATCTGAAAGCCTCTATTATGGTTCGGCCTGGTAAAGGATTAGAGCCTTGCCCTCAGAGCCTAAAGCTGTAGACCACATATTTACTAGTGCTTAGATGTGAAGGGCCCAGGACCCCATGAGCAGGGCTTGTGACTAACAATACTGTAGCAATGCTGAGCGAGCTGGCATTGGAATGACGCCAAAGCTGCCATAGCGACGTTCAGTCCGAGGCCATACTAACACCGTGGTAGTGATACTAACCGAGGCTGCCAGCCAGTGCGGTAGCAATGCTGATGTGGATGCTGACGCTGATGCTAATGCCGCGTTAGTGATGCTAACAATGCTGTAGCAATGCTGGGTGAGGCCAGTGCACTGGACTGGGTTCTTCAGGGGTCTTCAGTAAAAGAAATGGTTCTATATGCAACCATGACAACGCAGAGAACCATATGAATGCTTTCATGATTCTTGGTCTGGTTTAATGGTCCCTCAAACACGGAGAAACCTGGGTTATGTAGATGGCTCTTCGCAGAAACCTCAATAAAAGTTTTTTTTGACTGCAGATACTTCCGAAAATTTGAACAGGAGCAGCACCTAATCCTTGGGGAGGTCATTGCTAACATTCCGCTAGAGATTTCTGTTCCATCTAAAGTGGGAATTTCTTATGATGTGAGATTTAATCACTTTACCTGAATCAATGAAAATCTAAACTCTAAACTACTATAAATAAGGGAGTCTAATGTGTCCAGCAGCAGCTTTGATGTGGAGAGGCGAAGAAAGTTTCACTTACTCAAATCGGACCGTGGCCACGGCCAGGAACTGTGTGTCGAAGAGCCAACGGAAGAAAACATCCAGACTGTGGACGACAAAGCAGTAATTAGTTTTCTGGAATTTCCTTCTTCAATTTAAACCACATGATGCTTCAAAATGTCTGCAGAATCATAATAGCTATATTACATTACCATAACTTTATTAAATCAACGTTTAAAGTTTAAAGAAAAAAAAAGTAACATCACTAACAAAATCCAGCAGAAAAAAATCCCATCTTTGTTAGGCAGACCTCTGAGAGGTCATGACGAGCCTTCTGGTGAACTGTCCACCAGCCGCCTTACTATCCTGAGGTCATATAGATTGATGGTCTGTTTAAGGAGCCTTTTCCCACCAACTTTAGCTAAGCCTGATTTACTAAAGCTATTAGATCTCTTTTGCAGAGAAACCAACTACGTCAGTGATTGGGCAGGGAATTTGTCCAGATCCAATCAATGCATAAAAGTCCGTCTGCTGACTCTACTGAATAACGCACTCCTCACTGTAAGACCTCTGACTGTGATGAAGTAAGGTTATGAGGAAGAGACAGACAGACAGACAGACAGACAGAGAGAGAGAGAGAGAGAGAGAGAGAGAGAGAGAGAGAGAGACAGATAGAGACAGTCAGCAAGAGAGCAGGAATGAGCAAAAGAAAGGGACTGAGAGACTGAGAAAGAAAGCAAGAGAGAGAATGAAGAGACAGTAAGAGTGGGAGCGAACGAATGTGAGAGAACGCACAAGCGAGAGCGCAAGAACAATAATGAGATGAGGATAGAGAGAGAGAGAGAGAGAGAGAGACAGAGACAGACAGACAGAGAGAGAGACAGAGACAGACAGACAGAGAGAGAGAGACAGAGACAGACAGACAGAGAGAGAGAGACATACAGACAGAGAAAGAGAGACAGAGACACAGAGAGAGAGAGACAGAGATGGAGAGAATGATAGTGAAAGAGAGGACAAGACTGAGAGGACAAGACTGAGAGCGCATGCGAGAGCGATATACCTGCTAAGGCCCAGTGAAGGCAACAGAAGAACCATGAAGATGAGAAACGTGTAGCATTTGTGCATGGTGGTCCTGTTTTCTCCCGACCTGAGAAGGACAGACAGTTAGACAGACAACAGTCAGACAGACAGTTAGACAGACCTAAATGCCAGTACCTCTCTCTGCTCTCTCTTTTTTTCTGTCTCACTGACAGTAACAGAGCTTCACTTGAATCCCACTCCGCCTCATTCGGCCTGCAGTAATGTTGAGCCCTGGGCTGGATTAGAGCGGTGCGCTCTGCAGCTCACAAACAGGAGCCTGCTGAGCTCTGAGCTCCAGCACAGAGAGCAGAGGAGCAGCAGAGCAGGCCTGAGCAGGCTTCAGCAGGACATCCTCCTTCCAGCTCAGTCCCATCTTGAGCAATGCCACAGAAGAACCACTTTTGGTTCTTTAAAGAGCCATTTCTATAACAAAGATGTGTGAATGTGAGGAATCCTGGGAAAGCCGTAAACGACCTTCACTTAATGGAAAGGTGTTTCCAATGTTTAAGGATTGTTCCCACTCACACACCTCTAATACAGAAATGGCCACCAGAAGACATTGTTCTATGGTATTTTTAAGCCCTAAGACCCTGTGCTTAAGCCACACTTTCATCACTATTCATACACAGTTTTTTTTTTAACATCAGTTTCATAGGCCCCAGAATAGAACCCTGTGGGACCTCCATAAGATGTGCTATAACAAAAGGCAACCAAATCATTCACAATAATTAACAGCTCAATAATAACCCTGGGGGGGGGTCAATGTGTCTAATGTCCTTGAAAAGCCTCATGGGTGAATTTTCAGATCTAACAGATTAGAACTAATATAATTATACGAATACATTATCAATATAAAAGACTATCAATTAAAGAAAGATTGGTCATTGCCTCAGTTGAGGATAAGTCTGAGGCAGTGTCCACTGCAAAACGATGACGCAGACCACTGGTCTACAGCACAATCAACCTCTACAATCTACAAACACAACCTCCCCATTCAGAAACCAGCAGAATCTATGACTGCGGAATGCGTGCCTACAGCCATAATACTACAATAACAGTCTAATGATGGACGACGCCCAGCGCATTAGGGTTAATATCATATTATGGACCATTAGGCTCAGCTGATTAACCCCCACCCCTACTACCCCAGTGTTATTTACAGCTAATCAATTGTGAAAGTCTGCTGTTGGAGTCAGCAGAAAGCGTCGGGGGGGGGATTCCTGTACCTGGTCCAGTGGGCTTCGAAGAAGGCAGAGTAGTAGACAATGGTTGGCAACAGAGCGGAGAAGGCCCACAGCAGGAGAGTGGGGAAGAACTGGGTGATAATTGGATTCTGGAAGAGAGAGTGAGCGAGAAAGAGAGCAGAGAATGGGTGTTAACACCTGTGAGAAGAACATTGACAAGTACTGTTAGAAGCTTCCTTCACTGCCTCCAGCTCTTCTCTATTCGCACCACACTGACGTCCTGCTAGCTTCTGTCTAAGTCGAGATTTGAACATATGGTACACGTTGTTTTCTCCTCATTAACCGCCCCCATCATCCCATGCCATAAAAGAACCATTTTTTGGTTCCACAAAGAACTGTGTTTGTAGGCGGGATATGTAGAGTAGATGTATGGAGAACCTTTACTTCCACACACATCATCCTTCCAAAAGGGGTTCTTCTATTGCATGGAACCATTCAAAGCACCAAGAGCCACAGACTGGTCAAAGCGTCCATGGTAACCCCTGTCCACCGACAAAAGCTCCTACAATGTGCTGGAACTGGACATTGTAGTAACGGAGGAAGGTCACCTGGTTCAATCAGTCCTGTTTGTTTCTACTTCACGCAGATGGTCAGATTCACGTCTGTGGGGAAGGATGTACTGTGGGAAGGAAACAAGCCGGTGGAAGGAGTGTAGCGCTTTGGACAGTGTCCTCCTCAGAAACTCTGGGTGTAGGTGTTCATGAGGTTGTCAATTTGACATGTTCCACCTACCTAAACATCAGCAACACTGGAATACCGTGGCATTGGGTTCCCTAAACGCGTGAAGCTCTGATAGCGTGACCTTCCACACTGCACACATTGTTCAGGAATGGTTTGAGGAACACAATGAGCGGTTCAAGGTGTTGCCCTGGCCTTCACATTCCCAAGTCTGCTCCACTTTGCAACTTGCAGGATTCGGATTTGGACATCCTGGTGCCAGTAACCACAGTAATCCACACCTTCAGAGGAAATGCTTGATCAGCCAGAACATTAAAACCACCTTCATATTGCTTAACATATTAAGGTCCCTCTTGTGCCACCAAAATAGTTCTGACCATTTGAGGCATTGGCTTCACAAGACCCCTGAAGGCATCCTGTGGTATCTGGCACCATGATGTTAGCAGCAGATCCTTTAAGTGCTGTAAGTTGTGAGGTGGTGGGGTGGGGCCTCTATGGATTTCATCAATGAGGCGAACTTTGGGCACCTTGGGTGATCCCATAGCCAGTTCATTGGAGCACTTTTCCTAGATTACCAGGTTACAAGCCTTACCAGGAACAAGCCATTAGACCTGCCTGATGTTTTGGTGATGTTCTGAAATTTGGCCCTTGTCAAATTGACGCAGATCTTTGTGCTTGCTAATTTTTTCTGCTTCCAAGTGAACAGACACTTCATTTACTGTATCCATCCCACTGTAACCAGACCGCACAACGATAGTTGAAAGTTTGTGATCAGACCAGATTTCTGCCCAACACTGATACTGGGTATCAGATTGCTGCCAGCTAGTGAAATATTTAAGAAGCCCACTTCACCTCATGTCTTGCGTTCAGCCTTGTCTCTCTTGTTCAGCCCACACTTGTTTTGAAAGGCTTAACTACGATGTGACATCCTGTCAGAGACGTAACATTACATACGGCAAGCTAGAGCAAAATATACATCTCATGGGCCGTTTCCTTCAAAGCAGTGGGTAGTAATGTGGCATTCTCGTTGATTTTCACCCAAAGATGCTCATGATTCAGATCAGAGGGCAGTTCACAGCTCTGATGGTCCTCAAGTTCTCTCCGCTGGTGGCCGAGCTGAAATTGGCCAATTTTGACGGTTAAGTACCCTTGGTCCTGCTGTGAAATGGTCCAGAGCGAAGGGTCTGATGGCTCCCAAGTATGATCACAGTAGGCAATCATGTCTTCTTTCACTGAAGACTGATTGGCTAAACCACTGCTCACAGGAGGGTGAGACTGGACAGTGCTTGTCGCCAAACAAACAATTTTGCGGCATTCACACGAAATGAGCGACTGAAAGACGTCTGAAAAGTACAAAAAAAAAGAAAAAGAAAGAAAAAAGAAAGGTGTCCTTCCTTAATGCATATAGCGTCAACAGCATCAGCAATGCCCAGACGTCCACCCACCTGAAGGAGCTGACAGAGGAGAACCAGCTGGGCTTCCGTAATTGCTTTGCTAAGGTCAAATATAATTAAACTGACATCTTGTGTCCCTAAAGATCACGTTTTTGGACTTTGAGGGGAAATAAGACAACAAGGTTAACCAGTGAAAGCCCAATCAAATAACAGCCACCTGAATCTGAAAATCTGATTGGTAAGCCTGTTCTTCCCTGTGCTAAAAGACACAAAAGCACAGCTACAATATCACCCCTGAACTGAATATGCACATTAATATGGCAAGATCCCTTAGTCATTCGTACCATCAGTGATGGTATGTGAGTCATTCCACGAAACGAGTGCCAACTGATGAGACATCGTCTTTCCATATCATCTGACAAAATGATATAAGCTGCCCGGACATAATACTAGTCACCTTGTGTGTTTATGGTGGTAGTAACTTCAGGCTCCTGCAGATGCCGTTGCATGAGGATAATGGGGCTATAAATACCCGTGGGGTGTGTGGCGAGAGGTGGTACAGTGCAGTGAGTGACTTGTTGGCAGTGTGGAAAATGCGTCGCAAAGCAGATGCAGTTATTGATTGGCTAAAAGGAGTTATTTGCATTTAGGCGTGGCCAAAGACCACAGTGTGAAGGAAGTAGCTGAATCTGCAGGTGTGTGGAAGCATACGGTCATACGGGTCTACTAGCAGTGGCAGAAATGCCAGCTTACAGGAAATTCTATGTACCAAGGGTACACAATCCTGGGATTTCTGGCACTGCTGGTAGACTTGTATGACCGTACACTTCTATACACCTGCAGATTCAGCCACTTCCTTTACACTATGGTTTTACGCCCAAATGCAATCACTCCTTTTAGCCATTTATTAACCGTATCTGCTTTGCGACCTATTTTTTCAGACATCCCACGAGACGCTCACTGCACTGCACCACCTCTTCTCAATCTGCGAATCCTATCGGTAATTATAGCCCGACCATCAACGTGCAACACCATCTGCAGCAACACCTCAAACAAACACAAAAGAGACCTATATACACATGCGCAGTGTGACTGAAGTAGGAATGCCATGTCGATCAGGCTTACGTTAAGGTACTCCACAGGCTTGGTGACGTTAAACTTGTCCATGGTAGAAATGATGATCGCAGGGGTTGTGAGGAAGAAGAGCAGGAGGAACAGGATGCAGTTGATGATGAAGCAGCGAATCCACCAGATCACACCTCCCAGAGACAAGTGCTCCCTGTGCAAAACAGGGATGATAAACAAGACAAGCGTTCAGAAAACAGTAATACACAAACAGCCCAGAAAATGAAATGTAACCCACAATATCATAAACCCAGGTGACCCTATGGTCTATTTACAGAGCAGTACTCTTCTACCACAGCACAGGACTGCTCCATTGAGAATACACTGAGACTGGACCATTCACTATACAGCCACATGTTTGTGGACACCCTTTCTAATTGAATGTATTCAGCTCCATTAAGTTGCACCTATTGCTGACACAGATGTGCAAATGCACACACATACACATACACATAGCTTGTCTAGTCCCTGTAGAGAAGCACCGTCAATAAAATAGGACTCTACGGAGCAGATAAACATGAACCTATTGGCATAATGCTGCCTAATGCCAGGAGTGCGCTAGTACTGAGCTGTGGAGCTGTGTTCTCTGAAATGATGGTTGGGGCTCCATTCAATACTTTTGGGATAAGTTGGGTAGGCGATCATCCAACATCCTGACCTCACTAACATGCTTGTCACTGGAGGCAATCAATGAAGACTGCTTTAAACAGTAAAAACTATATGTTGGCTGTATGGGCAGACAGGGTGTATTCACAAGACTCACCAGCGCACGTTCTGGGGGTCGGGGGCGTAGGTCACGTTCCAGTTATAGACATGAAGGCTCTCGCTAAACTGAGAGGAGCGCGGTTCCTGGCGACACTTACAGCCCTGACACTGACACGCATTAAAGTCCTTCAGGATTCTACAGAAAGAAAGAGAGGGAGATTCTAGTCAATTCCAAACAATTAATCAATCAATCAATCAATTCCAGTTCAGATTCCAAAAACTTCTCCAAATACTGAACTCCTCTGCTCTCAAAAAACACCACACGCTCATACACACACTCACATTGCAGTCATGGCCTCATTTTGGAAGGTGACAAAAGCCATGCCCAGGGGTTTGGTGTTGACCTTTTCCTTCTCCTTCCTGTACTCCTCCTTCAGTTTGGCCTCTAGCTTCGTGTAGTAGCTCACTGCTTCCTCCTGGAACAGAAGCAGAACATATCCGTAATCAGGACAGTCTACACCATACCCTACAGCAAGAAACAGCCTGGAATATGCAAATGAGCGCAGTCGAGTCTTTCATTCATTTCTTTTTAAGAGTAGCTTTCTAAGCAGCTTTCTGAGCACGGCATTAATGCACCTGTACCTACTGGAATGGATTCTTTTATGAAGGGATTGAATGGTTGGATGGATGGATGAGTGATTGGATGGATAAATGGATGGGTTGGTGGATAGATGGATGGGAGGCTGGGTGTATAAATGGGTGGTCAGGTGTATGGATGGATTGATAGACTGACGAGTGATGAGTGGTTGGAAGGATTGATGCGTGGTTGGATAGATAGATGGATGGATGGATAGGTTGGAGGATCGATAGATTGACTGATGGACGGACGGACTAGTGGTTGGATGGAAGGATGCATAAATGAGTGGTTGGATGGATGAATGGATGGGTAGGTGGATAGATGGATGGGAGGTTGGGTGTATGATGGGTGGTTAGGCAGATGGATGGATTGATGGACGGACAGACAAGTGGCTGGATGGACGAATGGATGGATGGATGGATAGACTGACAGACGAGTGGTTGGAGGGATGGATGAGTGGTTGGATAGATGGATGGAGGGATAGGTTAGAGGATAGATGGATGGATTGATGGACGGACAGACAAATGGTTGGATGGACGAATGGATGAACGGATGGATAGACTGACAGACGAGTGGTTGGAAGGATGGATGAGTGGTTGGATAGATGGATGGAGGGATAGGTTAGAGGATAGATGGATGGATTGATGGACGGACAGACAAATGGTTGGATGGACGAATGGATGGACGGATGGATAGACTGACAGACGAGTGGTTGGAAGGATGGATGAGTGGTTGGATAGATGGATGGATGGATAGATGGATGGGAGGTTGGGTGTATGAATGGGTGGTTGGGTAAATGGATGGACCAATGGACGGACAGACGAGGATGGATTGGTTGGATGGATGGAAGGGTAGATGGGTTGAAGGATGATGGACGGGTTGGAGAATTGGTGGACGGACGAGTAGTTGGAGGGATGAATGGATGGCTAAATGGAAGGGTAGGTGGGTTGGAGGATGGCTGGATGGGAGGTTGAATGGGAGTTTGATGGATGTGTGGGTGATGTATGGCTAGAGAAATTGATTGACAGATGAATTGATAAATGGATTGGTGTTGAACAGTGGGCAATAACAATGCCTTCAAATCCCTGACTGAGCAAGAGTGCTAACACTACAGTCTCTGACCTGGGTAACATGATTCCACTGTAAGTCACTCTAGATAAGACCTTTCATGTGAAAGTATCCAGTCTATCCAAAAACAGCGTTCCAGTAAGCAAAGCATGGCTTAGAGTCTGGAGGTGTTTTGAAGGTCTTTGTCCCCAGCAGAAATGACGCTGTACTCACCTCTTCACAGCCTTTGATGATGCAACAACACAGGTGGCCGCAGGGTTTGGGGTTGATCATAGTGGGCACGTGCTCCTTCGCCATCAGATCAGTGAAAAACTTCTTACTGCGCTCCGTTTTCTTTCTATTGGGGACACACACACACACACACACACACACACACACACACACACACACACACACACACACACACACACACACACTTTAGCTCTGCGGTATAAAATCAATATCTCCGCCCTCAGCAAGTGGTTGGGTGAGAGAACTTCGAGCCATTCTCTGCTGAGTTACCATTCAGGCTGAATATCCATCACTGCCAGCTGTCTAACAGCCAGGCTGAGTAAAAGGGTAGCCCCGCCACAGAGCTTCTTCTGTGCCCGTAAAAGGGTTTTAAACATGGCAGTGAGCCAAGAAGGACTGAATAAATACGACATAAACAGGAGATCTAGTAACTGAAACGAAATATGGTTAGTGAAGACATTCACACGCCGGACGGCGAGCAGCGACGCTCAATCGTGGTCTTATTCTGAGTTTTCCTGTGCTTTTAACCACACCTGAATAACACACTAACAAATAGGCCCTTCAAGAAGTGGCCCGTTTTAACATAAACTTTTATATGAACAAAAATAAATACATATAAAAAATATCTAAAAATATTTTTAAAATAATAAAAAAAACATTTTTTAAATAAAAAGAACAAATACAACAAAAATGAAAAGGCTTTAAACTTAACTTTAAACTTAAAGGCTTTGACTTATTTTATAACAGACTTTTATTTTGCCAAAATTGTTATTGAAAATTAGAATATTTTCTAATCTATACTAGTGCTGTTAATACTACTGCTAGGCATTATCGTACAATATTTGGACATGACCTCAGCCATTTCTGCTGACCTCAATATTGCCCACTGTG
The DNA here is from genome assembly GCF_030463535.1 of Salminus brasiliensis. Taxonomy (NCBI): domain Eukaryota; kingdom Metazoa; phylum Chordata; class Actinopteri; order Characiformes; family Bryconidae; genus Salminus; species Salminus brasiliensis. The sequence goes on from NC_132894.1 coordinate 31,443,945, forward strand.
TTTACTAGTGTGTATTTTAGCAGAGATTTTGCTTTTATCCAGACGTGCTGTTCATGTTTCTGCTCTGTACTCTGAGGCAAGGGCGAGTCTGTGAACAGACAGTGACATGGTGCCTTCATACATACACACACACACAACGCGGTGATGATTTCACCTTGCTACGTGCGTTTTGCGTTTGTTGTAAAACATCAAGCAGGATGAGAAAGGTGGTTCTGGGCTGCCATGCATGCCACGCCTGACCTTACACACGGCTGGAGAAACTGGGTTTGATTTTATAGTAGAAAACATGTTGTCAATCTGTCAGCTCACAGCTGTTTTCACCCCAAAGACTGCACAGTTCCAGACAGAACGCTTGGAAGCGTGAGCCGGAGGGGGAACCTTCTGACTAAAGAATGAGCGAGCCCATTAGCGTGAGCGATGTGTCTCCTTTATTTAAAAACAGTCTATTTATGTTTCATTTACATAAACATTTAAATATTTAAGTTTCAATTCTCTGCTCTTTAAAAGGGTTTTATTCTATTATTTTGCTACTATCATTATACCAGGAGCATAAGATGGTCTTAAAATGAAAACATTTACAAACAAACGAAACATCTAAATTTGTTCAGGAATAATATATCATCCAAAACAACTATTATTATTACTACTGATTATTATTATGATTATTATTGTTATTATTATATAATAATTAAATATAATTAAATATTAAAATACTGCTAATACTACTTAATCATATTACTAGTATTAATAATATTCATACCAGCACTACTACTACTAATACCACTGCTATTTCTAGTAATAATAATAATAATACCAGTTCTACTAATAATGTACTACTACTTATAATAGTAATAATACTACTACTACTAATGGCAATAATAATAAACTACTCGACTACTAGTACTCCAATACTACAATTACTACTACTTATACTACTACTAATACTACTACTACTATTAATAACAATAATAATACTATTAATACCAGCGCTAATGATATACTACTGCTATTACTACTTCTACTAGTAATAATAACAATAATAGTAATAATAAAAAATATGAGTACTAATAATATACCATTATTACTACTAATAGTAGTATTATTATTAATAATAACAGTACTGATACTACTAATAGAAATAATAATAATAATAATACCAGTACTACTAATAATGTACTACTACTTATAATAGTAATAATACTGCTACTACTAATATCAATAATACTACTACTCCAATACTACAATTACTACTACTACAACGAATAATAATAATAGTAATAATAAAAAAATATGAGTACTAATATACCATTACTACTATTAATAGTAATAAAAATATTATTACTATTAATAATAACAGTATTGATACTACTAATAGAAATAATAATAATAATAATAATAATAATACCAGTACTACTTATAATGTAGTAGTAGCAGTAGTAGTAGTACATTATAAGTAGTACTGGTATTATTATTATTATTATTATTATTATTAGTAGTAGTACTAATAGTAGTAATAATAATAATAATAATAATAATAATAATAACAGTGGTAAAAATACAATGTATTACAAAACGTTAACGAAACAGGTGACACTAAATCGGTCCTCTTTCTTTAATAGAAAAGAATAAAAAATAACTCCTCACCTCTCAGCATTGAGGGACATGAGTTTGGCCACGTTG